>NC_055691.1:2439038-2514454 GCF_017639745.1 Melanotaenia boesemani | reverse complement strand
ATATATATATATATATAATATATATATATATGTAGATATGTTTTTTAACCCTGTTATTTATTGTTTAAAGTTAACAATTAATCTTTTTCTAAAAAAAAAACTAACTATTTGTGGCCTCCATCTGGTCTCTGCTGTTACCTGTTGAATATCAGGATTAAAACATTTAAAAAAATAAATTAATAAAACTGCAAGTATTGCTGATGTTTTCAGTGAGATTTGTGCATGTTGTCTGTAAACGATGCTGTTAACACTGTTACAGTGTTGGAGTATAAATTTGGACTCAAACTGAGCTCAAACAGCCATGAGGCCACAACATGCTGTTATCAGATGGTTCATGGCTCCAGGTCAAGGCAGGCATGCAGCAGAGCTGGCCTGCTTTTAATCAGTTCTGTGTAGGAGACAAACGCCCCCTCCTGTCCGCCAGCCTTGGCCAGCAGCAGGGATGCCATTCAGGAGAGCTGTGACCTCTGACTCCCTGAATCCCCCACACACATGGGTGGGTTCCCTCTGTTTACGATACAGAGAGATAAGAGTCTGAGGAATGTTTTTGGGGGGAGATGGAGTGAAATTAGCTGATGACTGATGAGGGCGCCAAGAACAGATGGTAACTTTTTAGCTCTAACCTCAGAGAACATGGCACCATGTTCCTGCAGAAACAGCAGTGGTGACATTATGTTCTTTATTAGCCAAGTTTTTGTTGAAGATTGAAGCAGAAGTGGGAGGCAGGAAGAATTACAGGAACTCATGTGGGGAAACATTTGAGATGATCTGATGAGTCTGTAAAATCCTAACCAGAGACATTTTTACATCTGTTAGATTGTAAGATTAAAGTCAGGAATAAATGGTTAGAAACTCATGACACAGTGAGAACATGAAGACCCTCAGGTCACTGATCTCTAACTGAGATACGATCCTAGATCCAAAATCCTGAACCCTGACTGCAGGTCTGTGTGCAATCCTCACAGACTTCAGGGAGCAGCAGTCCATTGTAAACATAAACAGACATAACATGAGGATCACTATCTGAGGGTGTTCCTGGACCTCTGGTGTCTGGATGCGGGCTGCCGTTGTGTATTGCAGGGATGTATTGCTTTGTTCCAGGTCCTTCTGTCTTTTCTCTTCAAATGAGAATCACTTCTGCCTGTTGTCACCACTCAGGAAGTGGAACAGAATATCTGATAGAGGATGTCTGAGGGGAGGGAAAGTCCAGAGAAAATCAGAAAAGCATGGGGTTGATTTGAGAGGGAGATCATACAGTTAGACAATAAACCACATAATATCCAAAAATACTGGAATATTCCAGGTGAAGTCATGAAGACATGAATCAGTCCAGGTCCTGGAGAGTCAAATAAATCAAACCAGGAGAGAGTTTCTTAGAATATTTAACATGCTGTTTTTGGTTTTGTGTTTATGTATTAAAAACTGATATGTTCTTTGGTCTCCGTGTAACATTCAGTGAGAGAGTGAGTAGTTATTTCTTATTTCAGGATGAACAACGCTGTATATACAAGCTATCACAGTAAACTGCTGTAAACATGTTTCTAGACCAAACAGAGACGTGTTTGGATCAGTTCATCTAACTGTTTTATTTCGTGAAACACAATACAGAAGCAAACTGTATCCACTTTGAGTAAAGGAGAGAAAAAGAAACCTTTACGAATATGGCGTAATTTGATGTACATACATACATACATATATATATGTGTATATATACATACATATATATATATATATATATATGTATCTATATCTATATATATATAGATATAGATATATATATATATAGATAGATAGTGTTAATAAAAACGATGAGGCTGAAGAATGTCTAAGCCCCCTGAGGGTCTCTGGAGGACCCACCAGGTGACGTTACTTCAGATGTTTCTGGCCTCTGTGTTGTGGTGTCGGCGTGATTCAGAGTGATCTGCTGTTCTGACTTGCTTCAGCTCAGAAGTGACTTCATCTAACAAACGTCTTCCCACCATCCCACCGCCAACCTTGGCAGAGTTTCAGGCTGAAAGCAAAGCTTGTTATTATTGTGTCATTCAACCCACCATGCGGCTGATGACAGCACGTTGTGTACAAAAGAGCAGCAGAGGCTTTAATACTTTCAACCTCCTTGCTCTTTATTTTGAATCCTTATTTCAGCCTTGTTAAACATTGCTGGACAATAAGAGAAAATCCTGAACATGTGTAGACAGAGAACCACCAACAATGTGTTTTTTAGTGGCTCTGATGAGAGGTGGAACTTTGTTTTTCTGGTTCTGGTTGTTTCTTTCATTCAAGGTTTCTTCTTTTCTACAGTCGTTGTGTCACAGATCTGCTGGCAACCAGCTTTGTCTCCAAAACACGAACAGTTAAACGAACAGTCCAACATATCTGCATGTTTTTTGTCATTCTTATTTCCAGAAGTTAGATATCAGCTTCAGCTGATTAGTCAAATTAAACAAGAACTGAAGTCAAGAAACGTCATCAAAACCGGCATTATTACCAAACCAACCAACTTTATTTATAAATCACTTGAACATCAACCACAGCTGGGACAATGTGCTTGTACATCAGGGATAACAAAACTATACTGTATAAAAGCACCTAACTCTCTCTCTCTCTCTCTACACACACACACACACACACACACACACACACACACACACACACACACACACACACACATATATATATATATGTATATATATAAAGACATAGAAGCAAATAACTGAACACAGATTTCCTTTGTGAGGCACCCCCTCACCACAGCTAATCCGGCATCATCTTCAACTTAAGCTTCTCTGAGATCTCTCCAGATGGTAAAAGTCATTTTGATGTTGACTCTTATCATTTGCTCTGGCCCTTTCTCTCTAATTCTTTTCCTTTCTTTCCTTTTATGTTGTCCTCTTGGGTTTTGCAGGACAACAGCTCCATGAATATACATAATAAAGTTCAGTGTGTCATCAGAACTAATCAGAAAATCAGAGCTTTAAGGTCAGAAAGCAGCTCTAAAAACTCTGCTAATGTGTTCTCCTATGATTCTGCCTTTTAATCATGGAAGTCCTGCTGGTTTCCATGGAGATGAAAAAGGTTTTTATAGTGAAGTATTCACTCTTCCTATACATACACTACATAGGCTATCTTGAGCTTTATTTCTTTCTGGATCCTCATGGTGTTTCTAAGGTGAATGTGGGGGGCTAAACCTGGATCCTCCTGACTGACCACTGATAGAGTGTCCATCATCATCATCAGCCGATGGCTTCCTGAATAGTTACCTGCGTAACACCTCTTTAAAACATCTGAAAACTGGTTCGTTTCTTTTTTACCGTCTGCTGTGGCACAGTTCCTCACCAGACATTAATTTACTAATTTACCTAGATCTACTTTAGTTATTCCTAAGACCATTTTACTAACGTTCTAGTAAACTGGGCTGCTATTCTCTGGTTCTCTTTATGGATGACATAACCACTTTACCATTTTCTACTGTGTTTTGGGTGAATTTACTCTCACACAGTAACACTTATCTTGATTCTGACACTTTGTAATAATCTCACATGACTCAGCTTTCTTTTGAGACCAAGATTATATATACAGATTCTAGTTTGTGAAGAATATACTTAATTTTTCTGGCAACATCATTTCAGAGGCCTTGATATTCTAATTGGTCTTAAAGGTTTAATCCTTTAGGCACCGAAGTTGCAAAATTGTGACAAGCACCAGGCCAGAGAACTTTCCACTGTGAGATGGCATACATGTGAATCAGCCATCAGCGATCAGGCTGTCGGCAGTCGGCAGTCGGCCTCGCCCGTGGGCGGTCGGCCACGGATCACAATAAATGTTTTCAAATCTGATTCTCAGTGTCAGAATTTTCAGGATCTAAATAATAATCTCTGGTCTGGTTCTGTTTCCTCAGCTTTCTGTATTTAACTGATTATATAGTTTTAAAAGCAGTTGTCAGACGGGAGCTGAATCAGATCTCGTCATCCTCTGGTGATCACCAGTTCTGTGTCCTGATCTGCAGTGAGACGGTGTTGACTTTCCTCATGTTGATTTATCAGCTCAGATGACTCATTCTAACAGGTTAGATCTGCTTTGGGTCCCATTGACCTCCAGGGCTCAAGAGCACTTTGTCAGCCGTTACAGGAGGAAACGTTCAGGGAGGCAGCATGCTCAGGCTTGTCTGTGGTGTCAGTTTACTGGGAAACAACAGAGGCATGGAAAATCCTTTCTGACTCCCGCAGCGGCAGAGAAAATGCTCCATACATGTTGATTTTATTGGCTAGAAAATCAGCATTAGTCCAAACTGGCTCCACTCTGAGATGAAGAAATTTTCATTTTGATAATAGAAAGGACAGGTAGGAGATAGTAAAGCTCTCAGTACTTTAAAATCACTCTAATGGAGATTCAGATGTTTGAGCTGCTGCCAAGCCTGACACAATCCCACAGTACTGATTACAGAAAGGAAACATAATGAGAGGGCAGAGGAGGGAGAGTTTCGCTCCGACTATCAGCTGGGTCAAAGCATCACACATTTCAACACCACAGCCAGGATTTCTTCCACACAACTCTGCTTTTAGGAAAACAGAATAACTCCAGAAGCACACACAAACGGTTTTGTTTTCAGATATAAGGTTGTCAACCAACTTAAATTTGATCTGCTGTTAATCACACGACTGTTGTTAATTATGATTATGAAAAATTAATCATTTATTTATGTAATTCAATTATCAGTTGATTTGAACCCAAATAAAGCTTTTAAATTGAAATATGCTCAAAGCAGATGTTCTGTTGCTGGATGAGGATTTCCTTAAAGAAGGTTGGGAGTATGGGGTACCAAACCTTTTGCTAAGGCCCGTTCAGGTCCCTGTATGACTGGTACAATAGCTTGGTCCACACTGCCAGCAGTGGATGGACTGAATTTCTAGGATCAGCCAAGGTATTGAGGGGGTCCAGTTTGGGAGCCTCAAGACTGGGTCCCTACTTTTTGCAGATGATGTGGTTCTGATGGCTTCATCAGGCCGGTATATCCAACTCTCGCTCAAGCATTTCACAGCCAAGTGTGAAGAGGTTGGGTTGATTTACTTTGATTAACCGGCCGATCTATGTACACACCCTCACCTATAGTTGGCTATGGGTAGTGACTGAAAGAACGAGATCACTGATACAAGCAGCTGAAATGAGTTTACTCTGCAGGGTGGCCGGGTTCTCTCTTAGAGATAGGGTGAGAAGCTCAGTTATCCAGGAGGAGCTCAGAGTAGAATTGCTGCTCCTCCATAACCAGAGGAGCCAGATGAAGTGGCTTGAATATCTGGTCAGGACGCCTCCTGGACACCTATCTGGTGAGGTGTTCTGGGCATGTTCCACTGAGAGGAGACCCTGTGGAAGACCCGGGACACGCTGTAGGGATTATGTCTATTGGCTGACCTGGGAATGCCTCAGGATTTCCCCAGGAAGGGCTGGAAGAAGTGACTAGGGAAAGGGAAGTCCAGGGTTAATTTTTCATTTCCTTTTTCAATCATTTCTCTGCTTAAACTGCTGCACCTGTAGCCTTATCTCATATGGCAGCAGAGGATGGATGGATGGATGAATGGATGGATGAATGAATGAATGGATGGATGGATGGATAGATGGATGGATGAATGAATGGATGGATGGATAGATGGATGGATAGATGGACGGAGGGATGGACGGATGGATGGATGGGAGGGTGGGTGGATGGATGGATGGATGGATGGATGGATGGGTGGGTGGGTGGATGGATGGATGGATAGATGGATGGATGAATGAATGGATGGATGGATAGATGGACGGAGGGATGGACGGATGGATGGATGGGAGGGTGGGTGGATGGATGGATGGATGGATGGATGGATGGATGGATGGATGGGTGGGTGGGTGGATGGATGGATGGATAGATGGATGGATAGACGGATGGACGGACGGATGGATGGATGGTGACCGCTGTACGTCTTTTTAATAAATGAGTTAATCTAAATCTGTAGTAAAATTTAAATTTGAAGGAAAAGTATTCTAAACTTACGTAAATTGATTAAATTAGTTCATATTTAAAGATTTTATATTAACAGAAGCGTATTTGTATCTGTATCGGTGTGTGTGTGTAATTAAATGACCTGGCCTGACTCTGACTGCTTCTCTTGTGCTGCTCTCAGCACCTCTTAAACAAACACTGCTCACCCTTCATTTCCCTTTTCCCCCCATTATGCCATTATCAGAGTTTTCTGGGTTGTATTTGTGAAGCACCTACATGATCCACATTCAGCTGTGAACTGGCCCCTCCACCTCTGTCCTCTTCACTTGTTTCCTCTTGGCTCGTCTGCCAACTGGAAAGACAAAGTGAAAACTGGAGGAGGATAAAGAAATGCAATGCTGGGAGCTGGTATTATCTGTTTCTTTTTCCAAATCTCAGATTTAGCTGACATTCTCAAAGATTTTTATGGGTTTAACTATAATGGCAGCTTTTTCATTCCTGCCAAGATAGAGGATGAACATGGTGTCGAAAAACAACCAACCAGCAAAACATTTATACAATAAAATTCAAGAACATCATATGTTTATATTTTTTCTCTTAACCACACAGTGCCAGTTGTCTCTCCTTCAGCCGAGAGTAGGTGACTCATCACCAGGTAGTTGGCCTTCCCACTGCATCAACACAGAAGAAAGGGACTCCACCAAAATAGCCAATTTGTAAGCATCTTCATTTGCCATATAAAACTAGAAAATCACAAACTCATCGAAAAAAATGTTCAGCATGAGAACACCAGCTAATTTTGTTAATAATGATTTATAAACCACAAATATTGAACAGACTTTTATTGAACAATTCCACCTTAACAACAAAATTATCAACAACAACAACAACTAGCTGCTGTTTACTGTGAAAACATAATGGACATAAAACATATTAGAAAGAAATTTAATAATAATAAAAGTAATATAAGCAGCAATGGACTATTGGGTGCAGCCATGTTTTAATCTGGCATCTCGGAGTCCTCTGCAGTTTTTATTCCATTTCTAGCAAAAATTCCTTTGAAAAACAAATTCCAGACAACTAAAAGGCACAATAAAAACCATGACACACCTGTCCTCACCACACCTGTTTCTGTCACTGCTTTTATTATAACTTTTGGATTTAAAAAAATCCATAAAATGGCTCATAAAAGATAAGCAAACTTCACCGTCAACATGGAGCCACCATGTCCACCTTCATCCGCCTAAAAACACACCTTTTCAACTTAAAGCTAATGTTAGCATCTATGTTAGCAGTGAGGTTAGCACCACTGGGGTGTAAACGTTAGCTTGTTACTAGCTTTGTCGTAAAGTCAGTGGTAGGTCAATCAGGTTGGTTTCACTGGATGTGCTCAGCAGAAGAATAAGACATTTACTGAATACAGCAAGTTGTTTCCATAAATGGCTGGCTTTGCCATGACCTGCTGTTAAAATGGTACCAACAAACCATCACACCCACCGGAAACAACTGGCTTTACTGGGCCTGTTTATTAGAAAAACACGTTACAGCTGATGCTGCTTTGATAGTTGTAGGGACATTTATTGGGCCTGGAAGATTTTGGAGCTTAACAAAACATTTATGTTTTCTAATCTCACACTTAATCATCTAACCTGGGTTATATATAAAATCCTTATGAAAACATTAGCATTAATTATAATGGTATACATAACTTTTGTCCATCCTCTGTACATTGAGAAAATCTGTAAACTACAGTATAGGTTTAGAAAGTTCTCTGTGGGTCCAGATGGATGAGGGTTCACATTAATAATTCTTAGTTATTTTATATATAAGAAGCATATTTACTAACCTGAATAAATTTATTGTTCATCTGCAAGTTTTCTGAGTTCAGTAAAGAAATCATGCAGTGAAGATGAACAGAGCAGTTGTCAGTTTAAACCGATGATAAGTTTTCTTACAGAATACTGTTGGGTAAAGAGGAAATATGGATTTTAAATTCCTGTATATTACAATGTTCCATGAAGACCAGACGGCTGGCGTGGCAAAAAAAGAAGAAAAAAAAAGTGACTCGTGACCTGACTTGGACATTCTAAGATAACTTTTGAACATCTCTGATTGGTGATGCTGTGGTTGGTATTTTAGCATCAGAAAAGACAAACAGCAGACTGAACAAACACCTGCTTTGTTATTAAGTGAAACTAAGAGCTCAAACAATGTACTGAGTAGATATCTGTTGCCTTTGCATTCACCCGTGTTTCTTTGTTGTTTTTGATTTCTGGAGCGTCTCCGTCTTTGTTATGCAGTGTGTTGGTGCTGGCTCCTCACAAAGCTAACATTTAGCTTCTCAGTATGCAAAGCATAGCCTGCGTGCTGTTACGTTGTTTTTGAGAACTGCACATCCCCAAATATACCCTTCACTTGGCTAGGAGGCTGGGGGGGGGTGGTGTTGACTCCTCATGCAAGCATTAACAAGCCCTGAGAGCCATTATGGATCTGTTAGTAATCCACAAGCCAAATGTGAGTTCAGTAATTCGAAACCTGAGCACCTCCTCAGAGCTTATTGACCCGTTAGTCCTCCAGATGCCCCTCCTAAGGCACAAATAAGATAAACATCAACAGAATAATTAACATCACACCTTTGCTGTTGTGTTTATTCCTGTTAGGAGGTAATGTGTCCACACACAGAGGAATGAATGAAAATGAGAAAGTGACTCACCAGTCTATCACTGGACCAACAGAAGGACAGACTGCCACACACACTCACACCAACAGGACATTTACAACCACCAGTCAAACTAAAATGTGGGAGCACCTGAAGATTCATCAAGCTTGAAAACGGAACAACTGTCGATTCAGTAAATGTTACAGTTCAGTTAAGTCATCGGGATCAGACCTCAGCTGTAACCTCTGCAGGAAGGCAGCAGAAGGGTGACATCATGAATCCCAATAACAGTTCACAAATTTTAGACCAGAAGGACTTCTGAGGCTTGTTTTCATTTGATAACTATAATTTTACTTTAAATAACCAATCACTGTAAGTGGTTAATTAAATCCAATTCAACTTTATTTGTGTAGCGCCAATTCACAACAAAGTCATCTCAGGGCACTTTACAGACAAACCAATTCAAGCCACTTCATTCTGATCCAATCAGAGTTCATACAAGCAATTTCATGTGAAATAATGTGTGAAATAACAGTTAGCTAAAGAAACCAAGGGATTGCAATGAATCCTGACTTTGATTCAGTCTCCCATCCTGAGCTGCACAGGGTAGCAGGTGACAGTGGAAAAGAAAAACTCCCTTTTAACAGCGAGGAAAACCTCCTTTAGAACCAGACCCAGGTCGGCGGCCATTTGCCTGTACCGGTTGGAGGTGAAGAGGACAGGAAATAGTGGTCAACAAGAACCATTAATTTTAGCCAGGGAGTCCCTTTGAGAGAGAAGAATAGAAATGTAAGTTAATGATGCCAATACTGTTATAAATGTATACATGCATAATAAAGAGTGATGAAAATGGAAGGAAGTGCTCAGTGCATGATGGACGTCATTCAGCAGTCTAAGCCTTTACCAGCAGATCTAAGGCATGGCTATTCCTACACTACTAACTAGAGGAATTTTCTAAAATAAAAGTTTTTACCCTAATCTTAAAGATAGAGAGGGTGTCCTCCCAAACCCAAACTGGGAGCTGGTTCCTCAGAGAGGGGTGTGATAACTGAAGGTATTGCCTCCCATTCTACTTTTAGAACCTCTAAGAACCACAAGTAGACTGAGAGTGAAGTGCTCTGTTGGGAAAATCTGAAACTTAAACTGTAAAGATCCAATAAGCTTTAAATGCAAGGAAAAGAATTTTAAATTCTATTCTGTATTTAACAGAGATAAAAAAGAATATCATACTGGAGAAATATGATCTCTAATGATAATCGTCATCAGAACCCTCGCTGCAGCATTTTGGACCAGTTAGTGACTTTTTAGAACATTTATGGGACAGAACATTCATCACGAATTATAGTATAATCTGGAAGTAACAAATCCATGGGCTAGTTTTTCTACATAACTCTGAGACAGGATGTTATCACAAAATATTGAGTCTTTTTTTCTTGAGGTCACAAGCTGCTGAAGGTGAGTCTGGTAATGAGATGTCAAAAGCCCACCTGCTTTGGGCTACTGGGGGTCAGAAAAATAAATAAATAAATAAATAAAACTAACTACTACCACCACCAACAAAAGCTTGGGTTGTGTGCAATAACAAGCTATTTCCCCCCCTTTTCTTTTATTAAAATGTCTACATTCTTATCATTAGTAGCAAATCAGAAAGAATAAGATGTTCCACAGATCTTCTATCAAACTGTCTTGATTCATTACAGCAAGAGACCCAAGTTGGACCCAAATAATAACAACAATAATAATAATAATAATAATAATAATAATAATAATAATAATAATGGATTAGATTTATATAGCGCTTTTTAAGGCACCCAAAGCACTTTAAGTAAGCTGATAAGCTACTTGTGTAGCTACAGCTGTCCTGGAGCAGACTGACAGAAACATGGCAGCCAGTCCGTGCCAACAGATCGGCTGCCACGTTGACTTTTATTTAAACTAAAGGTCTGTCTGACACTGTCTGAGGTGTGGTGGGAAACGGGACTCGGTTATAATAAGATGGAGCTTTAGTCTTAGTTTGTTTGCAGTAACATCACCCTAATGAATCTAATCCTACATCTGTTTAAACGTTGGGTTATCAAACAAAAACCGAGAAGTCTTTTCTATAAAATCTGAATTTACCTGAATCAAAGTTACAGATCAGAAATAACAGTAAAGAGGAGAGGAGCAGAATGTATGCCATTAAAACATACACTGGCACAACTGGATCAATAACCTTCAAGGCTTCAGGCAAACACCTCTGTTTGACAGCAGATCCTCCATTAATCACGCTACCAAGCTGACATGAGAACAGTTTTATAACAGATGAACTGTCATCAGACTGTGTACACAACACAGCTGCTGCCAGTGCTGTGGCTTCACTCATAACTTCAACTCAAACAAAGCTTTTATTTTAACATATCTACTTTGATTTCAGGGGTATTGAAGGTCTTATTAAAGAACGTAGAGGAAATTTTTTATACATTGAAGAATAAATGTCTGAAAGATCTGTCTTACTGATAAGTTATCAGCTGCGTATTCAACCTGCAATTTTCTGCATGTCAGCTTCCAAACAAATCCACTCTGTATGAAATCTGTATGTCATTTTTTATTTCATATATTGGAAAGGCTTTTGACACAGTGAACCGTTGGCAAAACTAACCATTTTAATTTTCAACACATGAAATTGATGGGCACTTATCTGTCAGGAAACTAAATGTACATATTGGAAATACGTATTCTACATATTTCTACTAATACTGGAGTACCCCAGGGGTGAGTATTGGAACCAATCTTGTTTTGTCCAAAAGTGTACAAAATAGCCCAGTCAGGCAACACATAAGGCAGCCGTAGAGTTCAGGAGTGCTAATTGGGTCCGTAACTGCTACTGTAAGCCACACGGTGGCAGAATAGACGCCTCATTACACGCTGGAGCGTGATGCAGCGTCGCCGCCATATTAGACAGTTACAGCAGCTATGCTCGTATTTTGTGCAGCCTACGGTTGCAATAACCAGGTTGCAACTGTCAGTTCTTTCTGCATGTCTAGGAATTATTGATTTATTGTGTATTACATATAATATAATATAATATAATATAATATAATATAATATAATATGTGTTAATGTTTTTTATTTATTTATTTTTATTTATTTATTTATATATTTATTTATTTAAATATTTAGGAAGCTGGGATAACAATGCCACTGCAGGGCAGTTCCAGGGCTTTTTTCGCCGTCTGATGGTCCATTGTGGTGTCACACCAAGTGGGTCAGGCAACGTGGCAACTCAAGATGAGACAGTGTCCCGATCAGCTGTGTACATTCACTCTGCTTTAATGTCAGAGGAAGAGCTCCCCTCCCCATTTGCAAGCAGTACAAATGTTGATTAACGTGCTTTGCCCCTTTCACATATAAACTTAATGATAAAAAGTATTTTCCTTAGATTTAATAACCTATTATTTGCAAATCTCCTGGATTTGAATCCAAACCATACCTGGGATTGCAAGCTAAGGCTGGGTTCTGGTAGTAAATTCTTCAGGTTGTTCATGTTGTTATAAGAAGCTGACAGGTTTGTCTTTTTGGCTGCGTACAGGAAGATGAAGAGTGCTTGAAAAAAAAAAGTGATTTCATTCTGAGGTGAGGACCTTGTGTGTATTTGGCACATAAACATCACACCAGAGGTCCAGCAGATGTTCCTGCTGCGTCCTTGTGTCTTGACAGACCCCCATCCCACCCCAAAAAGCTGAATGCAACAATAATGAAGCTCTCGCCTTCATGAAACTGTGTCCTTCTTCTCCACAGACTCACCACTCAGAGGAGCATCGAGGATGCCGAGGAGCTGGAGAGAGAGCGGCGTCGGCGGGCACGAGAGTCCTCACAGCAAAGGAACGGGGACTCCACACCTGGAGAGTCATCCCCAGAGACCGACGTGGCAGCAGAGCAGAACATGTGAGAACATCCTGAAAGTTCAAATGTTTCCTTTAAAGTCCTTTTGGTTCAGACTGGAGGGTCTCAGCAGCCATTGTACAGCCTGTTTTTCTCTCTTGGTAAAAAACTCGGAAGCACCATACATATGTAGAAAAGATCCGCTGGAACTATGGATGGACTTGAGAATAAACAGCATTAATGGAGCAACCCATGGACGTCGCCTCCGCGGAGAATGGGGGTGTTTTAACACACACTCTTTTCCCGGTGAGAATGTTCCACACCCGCACTTTTCCCGCATTCTTTTTTAAGCTTGCAATAGCCCAACTGCGTTTTGCACCAACATGTCTGCTCTAGTGGATCTCTGGTCGTCTCTGTTTGTGCAGCGACGGCTGTCGGTGACCAGCTGCTCGGCTTTTCTCTCACGTTGCGTTTATCGTACAGCTGAGAAGGAGAAACGAGCGATCCATCACATATTTACCCCAAAGTACTGTTTTTGACAGGACCTTCTCTAACACAGTAGCTGACAAAAGGCTGTAGAAAGGATTTTTACTTCAGCTATGCAGGGGTGGGTAGGTTCTGGTGGGTGCCAGGCAGGTGCACTGACCAGGAAGAAAGTGTAAAAAATGAAGAAAAACGTGTAAAACGAACAGCCTGCACAAACACTTACACTTCAGTGATAAAAGGAAAAAGCTGTTTTTATCCAAATCATCAGTTTTATCAGTTTCTTTATCAATGTTGGCTGTTTAACTTCAGTCATCACATCTGGTGGTTTCATGACAGAAATTAAATGATTTCGAACAACATATAGAAATACATTACCTGCTGCATTTACTGACCCTTGGACATCTAATGTTTACCCAAGAGAAGGTCAGTTACCAGTAAATATTTGTAGCATTGACTTGTTCTGTTGATACAATACAGTAAAAACTGGCAAATTTCAGGCATATATTAAGATTAATCATTTTGAAATTATTTGAAATTTGTATATATACAAATTTATATTTTATGTATTTTCTTTTTTCTTATGTTTTTTGCTGAAAAAAAGTTAGCAGAAGAAAGACTTGTTTTATTTAAATAAATATGGTGGAATGTGCAGATAATAGGTTTAAATGTTAAACACTTTTCTTCAAGTCAAAGACAGGTGCTTTCAATCACATTTTTGCTTGGTGTAATGCACATGAAGTTAAAATACTGAAACTAATAAAACACGTTTTTAAATTTGTTTTTCATCCAACTTCATTAAATGTAATACTTGTGGCGGGAGTGGCAGCTCTGCTACGGCGAAACAGTGATCTGGAAAAAGACAAAGGCAACAGGAGACAAAGTTAGAGACTAAAGACAGACAAAAAGCAGGTGTGACAGCAGGAAGTAAGAGCAACAGAAAAGGAAAAGAGGAAGAATGTGTACAAAACAAAGCAAACAAAAAGAAAAAGAGCAGGAATTAACTAGACATGAAGGAACAGGACTCTAAAACCCATGATCCACGGCGTTCAAAGGCATGTGGAAATGCATTGTTTTGGAATTAGATTTCAATGAGCTGCTCTAACAGCAGCTTGTTCTGGCTCTTTGCTCACTGCCAGTCATTGAATTCCTCACCCACATAATCATGGGAACTCAGGAAGTCATCAAGAGCGCATTATTCATTCACTCACCTCATAACCAATGACGGCCTGTCCAAACTGCCAGCTGGGTTTTTTCTTTTATATTTGATGATAACTTAAAGTTTCAGAGTTTGTGGTCACATGCTCCAGGTCAACATACTTCCGAGTCAGTCCTGATATCAGATATTCTCTGATTTACAGGGATTCACTGCTGTTCGTCTAGATTAAACAAATTATTCCAGTTGGAAAAATTACTGTCCCCACCCCCCATGTGAAGATGAACACACAGCTGCATTACACAACACCCAAAGAATGTTTTGAGGTTAAAGTTCCACCACATCAAAAATTCCAGACTCTTAATGACAGTTTTCCCCCTGAACATCATCTCCTCCATCACACCCCAGCAGTGATTCACCATCCAGCAGCTGTGATCTGATGGAGATGCTGATTTATTCATTTTACTGCTGACTAACTTGCTATGATTAAACCCTTTAAACTCCAAGTCATTTTAGCTATTATTAGTCTGCCTGTTAGTTTCATTTTAATATAAAAATGAATGTAGAAGCTCAATTCTTTTAATCCCGGCCAACATCCAGACATTATTCAAGTTCAAGCTTATTCATACAGCACATTTACCACAACCCAGTTCCCAAAGCGCTGAACAATAAAACAGCTGCACAGTAAAAAAAACTTTTTACATAAGGGCAATAAAAACAAAAACAAGCAAATAAATAAATTTAATAAAACAATTAAGCTCAACTATGTTCAAAAGCCAGTGGAAAGAGGAAGGAAGTGGGTCCTGAGCAAGGGTGTGAAACCAGAAACAGACTGGGAAGCTCTACCGAGTAGAAGCAAACTGTTCCACAGTGTTTTGTAATGTCCCAGACAAGCTCTGTCACCCCTGGATAGGGTAATAGAACTTTGTAGAAATAACACACAGATCAACAGTGACCAAGCCTTTTCTCATCTACACATTATTCTCTCAAGTCTTGACTTTCAGAAGAAAAATATTGGCATTGAAACAAACACACAACAGAAACTATTTACAAATTTAAACTTTTTCCTCCAGCTGTTTATTGCAGTTTACATTTACTGATGCTACTATTTCCCTTCTGTCCTCAGCAAACCGATTCCATCTCAGCTGGTTTTTGGCGCCACTGCGCATAAAAAAACTCCTTGTTAGCTTTATTCCAGCCATTTTTGTTCTTTTCAGACAGACAGAACTTTTCTGCTCACTTTATAATTTTTGTTGATGATTTAAGTGCTAGCGATCGGGGGATCCGAAGATCTGGCAGTTTTTTAAAGGTAGATGATTTGCTTGAGTGTTTTTCTAGTGTTTCTATTATTTGAGACAGATGAGTCAGATGCTGAAGACACAATCACTAACTAAAGATGTTTTCAAAATTAAAACAGAACAAAATCTCTGAGTTGAAGTAAAACACAGGCATCATCAAAACAAACCAGAAACCTTTTATTTTATTTCTTCCTTTCCAGTCTGACATAAACACTTTATACACTGAAGGTCACTGGTTTATGTTCACGCTTATTATTTTCACAGAGCACAGGCAGAGACTTCTATCACACCATCAGGGCTTCTCTGGGTGACCAAGGGTCTTAATCATCAAGGGAATGCTGAGTAAATTCCTTTCTGCCAGCTCCCAGAGACCAAAACACACTTTCATTACTTTCAATCAGCAGGGGAGCAGTCACAGGCGCTGACCTGACTTAAAAGTGTGTCAGACAATATAAAACTGTGCATATGCACAAACAAGAACATATTCAGATTTATGGAATTTGCACCAGGGGTTGAGTAAATCAGTTTCATGTTTCACTGTTACATTTTGACATTTAAGCAAGGCCTTACAGTGAATCATAACAAAGAAGGACACCATGGACCCCTTTTTCCTTCAGAACTGCCTTATTCTTGGTGGTTTAGAGTCAACCAGGTGGTGGAAACCTTCCTCAGAGGTTTTCTCCATATTGACATGACAGCATCACACAGTTGCTGCAGGTTTGTCGGCTGCATCCATGATGAGAATCTCCCGTTCCACCACATCCCAAAGCTGCTCTACTGGACTGAGATCTGGTGGCTGTGGAGGCCGTTGGAGTCCAGTGAACTCATCATCATGTTCTAGAAAGCAGGTGGAGATGATCTGAGCTTTGTGACATGGTGCATTATCCTGCTGGAAGTAGCATCAGAAGATGCTCCACTGTGGTCATAAAGGGATGGACATGGTCAGCAACAATACTCAGGTAGACTTTGCTGGTTAAACCAGGACACGTTGGTACTAAAAGGTTCAAAGTGGAACAAGAAAATATTTCCCACACCGCTACACAACCAACAGCCTGAAGTGAGTGTGTGTGAACTGTAGCCTCAGTTTCCTGTTCTTAGCTGGCAGGAGGCACCCGGTGTGTCTTCTGCTGCTGTAGCCCATCTGCTTCCAGGCTGGACGTGTTCAGAGATGCTGTTCTGCAGACTTTGGTTGGAATCAGTGATTATTTGACTTTCTGTTACCTTCCTATCATCTCCTACCAGTCTGCCCATTTTCCTCTGACCTCAGACATCAGCAAGACATTCTGGTCCAGACAACTGCTGCTCACTGGATATTTTCTTTTCTTCAGACCATCCTCTGTAAACCCTGGAGATGGTTGTGTGTGAAAAAATCCCAGCAGATCATCAGTTTCTAAAGTACTCAGACTAACAACCATGCCACGTTCAAAGCTACCTAAAACCCACTTTCTTCCTCATTCTGATGCTCACTTTGAACTTCAGGAAGGCGTCTTGACCATGTTTACATGTCTGAGTTGGTGTGTGACTGTCTGATTAGACATTTGTGTTAACATGAGCTGCAAAGATGGACCTGATAATGTGGACGATGAGTGAAGTTTAGCATTAACTGAAACTAAATGTAAAAATAATATGAAGGTTTTGACCAACTCTACATGCCGAACATTCACCTACAGGACCAGCCGACCACAGGGGCCAGTAACTGCCATTCTCTCATTATGTTTGTTGAATGTTCTTAAACTGTGATTATCGCTCTAAGTGCAGATTATTTGCAGTGTTTTTGCTTCGAGCCTGGTCTCTGTAACCAGTTTAATCCTGTGTTTGTTGAATCACTGGAAGCCTTGTTACCAAAATCACTTAATGCCTTTTGATGGAGGAAAACGGAGTTCAGCTCCAGCAGACCAGGTCAGATTTACTGTCAGGAAAATAACTATCATATAGCTATAAAGGAAAGCTATGGTTCAGGGAATATTGACTGGTTCATCCAGTTTTTATTGTAGATTTTTACTTTTTATATATTTTGTGCTTTCTTACACTTACACCTAACACGGTTGGTGATCCAGATCTCTGACTCAGCATCTCCTCCACCCTCAGGTATGACAGCGACCTGAAACCGAGCGGTTTTCCTTCTTTGGAGGAGGACGAAGGCTTCAGCGACTGGACTCAGCGCAGAGAGAGACGGAGACAACAACGCCTGCAGGAGCTCAGCCAGGGCGGTGAGGAGGAGGAAGACGAGGAGGAGGACTTGATGAACAAATCTGTGCCCATAAAGACCACACAGGACCCTGGGATGTCCTCGAGCCGACTCCTGACAAAAAGGCAGGAGGAGTTTGACAGAGCCAGAGTGGAGATGCAGAATAGGAAAGAGCGAGAGGCGGAGGCGAGGAAGGAGGAAGAGAGCGAAGAAGAACAAAGGAGGAAGGATGTACTGTTACCTGTCAGGAAGGAGAAGGTTCAAAGGCAGAACACAGAGGTAAGGCTTCCTTCAGCGGTCAGACCCAGGTTTAAAGTCACTGCAAATAATCCCAGGTCATTTACAGGAATTCCAAAAAGTTTTGAAAGACCAGGTCTGAGACTGATCCTTGTTTGTTTTCAGTAACCTGACACAATAAATTAAGTTCAAGGCCTACTGCAACACCAAGTAAAGTCTTGCATCTTGTGCAGCAGGTGTAAATAAAGTCTTTCAGGAGCGTTGTTTTTTTTTTTTTTCAAGAAGAGATACTCTGTCATTTTTTCTGGTCAGACAGGTTTAAAACTAGTTAAACTCCTCCCTAATGACCAGACCTTAAAAGTTAAAGATAATAGTCGACTTCTTCAACTATAGCCTCAATGGCCCTTGACTCCCTGGGTGGGTTCTGCTGCAGAACTTGCAGGGGTGTTTACAAGCATAACAGGCATCAGCAACTCCAGTCTTTGAGGGCCAGCGTCCTGCTGGGTTTAGATCATGCCCTGCTGTAATGGACCTGATCAAAAGAAATGATTCTCCAACAGCTTGTTGTCAAGTTTTGCACAGGACTGTTCAGAATCCACTGATCAGAATCAGGTGTGTTGGAGCAACATCTAAACCTAGCAGGACACCGGGCCTCAAGGACCCAGAGTTCCTGATCCCTGATCTATAACCTCAGATGAGGGCAGTGAGCAGGACCGGTTCCAAATCAGGTCATCATTACATCTGTCAACAATTACAAGTTGCTGACATCCATGGTTAAGACCAGGGGCCTCATTTATCAAGCATGCGTAGGAACAAAAACCGAATATAGTCAAGTTTTGGGATTTATGAAAACCAAATTTGGAGGGAAAATGTTCCTACCTCCACCCAGGTGTACGGACACATAATCTAGCAAAATGGGAAACGGCGACACCAACAGCACAAAATAAAATCAGGGAAATGATGTGAAATGTGAGGCATTTGTGCACAATCCACTATTACCTTTCACACCACATGTTTGACATTAAAGCTGTTTGCAGAAAAGAATAAAGACGCACATTTAATATTAATTCTCCTAAGAGCCCCGCTTGGGAACAAAACAAACAAACAAACAAAAAAAATTAAAAATAAAACAAAAACAGGATTTCCAGAAAAAAGGGAGATGATATTAAAAAGAAGCTCAACCACTAAAACATGTTCTGTCATTGTGAAACAAAACTTCATGTTATAAAACCCATCCAGATAAATAAGGAGCCAGTCTGCTGCCAGCATGTAGCAGTCAGTGTGGAAAGTAGCTTTGGTCCTTCATTCCAGCAGAGCGGGACCAGACTGGAGGCTGGAGGTCTAGAAGTGATGCTACGCTAACGAAACACAAGAGGAGGATTTCCTTTATTTATTCTTACACAATGCTTTTTTAAAATTGTTGTCCCAATTCAGTCCAGATGGTCTTTATTTCCCACAACTCCTTGTCAACGTGGTTAATAGCGGTGATTGCGTCATTCTGCACCACCCACCCAGCTGGAGCACCGCCCACCCAGATGGAGCACCCAGTAACTATAAAGATATATTATTTAACACTAAATAAACTGCTACTGATCTCAGATGTATCAGTACATATTTATTTTATAAACTAAATCAAATGACTGGCGTCATTACTGTCATTTAGCAGATGCTTTTCTCTCAAGTGAACCACCTACTTAAGATTTGAACTTCGATCTCCCGCATACAGTAGTAGCGGTTTAAAAGTTCCCCTGTTTCCATGATGGGTCCTTGACTGGTTCTTGACTGGTCCTTGACTGGTCCTTGACTGATCCTTGGCCGATCCTTCACAGGTCTGTGGGGGTAATGTAATCCCCCGCAATGACGTCGTCAGCGAGGCTCTGCCCCTAAGCAGCCCAAGTAAAAAAACAGCTGCAATCCCTCTTTTGTCCACGGGGAGGAGCAGTGATTTGATCTTGCTGCTCTCTAAACAGTTTATAATGAGCTGTGTCGCTCATTTGTTGCATTTTTGCCAACATTTAAAAAATGATTTGATTTGAAAATGGCGTCAAATAAATGTATCAAAAAAGCCGACATGTGTAGCTAATGGTGTTATGAGGCAAAGCACAACCTCCTCAAGTCGGCTAAGTGGTGAATGTCACTAGCAGCGAGCTTTCTAAACATCCCGAGGAGCGCTGCCAGCGGTCATTTGACTGCAACGTAAGTTATTCACAGTGGGGGTTGATACAGCTGCTGCATAACTGAATATTGACAAAATCATAACGTAATATCGGCAGGTAAAAATAACATAATACTGATAATGTGTAAAGCAGGGATCACAAAAGTCCGGACCCAGCCCAACCTATATTCTGAATTAGGCCTCAAAGTGCTATTATCCTAAGTAGATAAGTAAATAAATGGTTTATACTGTGAAATGAAGTGTCCCTGGATTTTATTCATAGCGATCTAGTGATAAAACGTGATAAAACGTCATACAACTGTGTCTCAGCGGTGGGACAGCCGCCTGCCTGCTGTCTGAAGCAGGCACATGCGCAAAGGCTGGTAGGAATGACAGGAACCAGCAGCCTATCATCACACAGGGTTTGTGATCTTACAGCCAATCAGAAGCAGAGTAGGGCGGCCATTTATTACAACTCCATAGCCGTGATATACGACAGTTTGGCTGAGAAAGAGTCTCCCTGAGCGGCTCTGTGGAAGTTTAGACGTGCTAAACTGCTCGTAAATATTGATGTGTTTACTTTTCCAAACAAGTAAGCAGGTAAAACTATAGACAACAACTATATAATAAAAGTCCTAAAATACCAGGTTCAGCCGTTTAGTTTTTAATACACTATAAGCATGATAGCGTGACTGGCGGTCATCAAAAGACCGCTGGCGGCGCTTCCAGTGTTTAACACTAGAAAACCCAGAGATTTCTTACCCCTCTACCATGCCCAGAGTACAACCAAAAGGCTGCCCGGTTTGAAATTAACAATTCAATGGCCAACAATTAGCACCTTTACATTTGTAAACACAGCCATTACCTGCCGTTAGCTGTTCAAGCATACTCCTTGGGGGGAGGAGTGTGCTTGAAAAGAGCCTTGTGGACTGTGCTGTATAGTTTCACTCACCACAAACGGTATTTGTGCTTTTGACCATTTCTCACATTTTCATGTACCCTTTATTGAGCATTGGTCATGTGAGTTTTCATCGTCATCACACTATTGTACGCCCAGCTTGCTTTCAAGTGAGAGATTATCACGTTTCTGTTTCCACAAAGGCAAGAAGGAAAGCATAATCAAGTATTTCAAATGAGAGATAATTACATTCCTTTTGACCTGGGAACAGAAAAGCAAAATCAATTTAATGTTCCTCACTTCCTAATATGGTGCAACAAGGTTCACAGTCCTCAATGTTTTTAGTAAAAAAAAAAAAAAAATTAAAAAACACCTTACTAACAGGGTGGAATGGAACATAACAGAGTGGAACAGAATATAACAGGGTGGAAAATATTTGTTCCCAATTCCAAATAAAAACGCTTCAATGGCCAGATGATCAGCAATGAATAAAGATATTTCTACAGTGATCCAGATTTTTTGTTTGTTGTTTTTTTGTTTTACATTTTAGATTTTGTAAGAGATGGGTGTGTTTTAACAACAGCAGTTTTATCCGTGACTTTAATCGATAATTATTATCATTATCCAGTGTATAAAAATGTTGGTGTAAAAACGCCAAAGATAGATAAGCATGATGCTGAACTTCGTGGTCTTAGCTCCTGGTTTGGTGTGTCTTGTTCTGTTTATTATCATTCTGAAAGGTATACCAAGTTGTGGGCTGCATATATGCAGCCCACAACTTGAACAAAGGCTAAATTCCTCAACATTCGCACTTGCTCCATAAAATTACCATCTCCAAGGCTCCTCCACCACCACTTTGACTATGGATTGATAAGTAAATGAGCCGCAGTTTTGTAATTGTTGCATTGTCAAAACAGTTCTGTTAGTGTTGTCACACAAAATTCAGTAGACTAGTTGGTTCCTATGCAGTGAATTTACATGTTATTACAAAAATACACAATAATAAAATAGGCAAGTGGCAAGATTAGAATAATGTTATAAGTTCTGCGCAAAGACTCCTTTTTCATTTTCCAAAACAAAACTGACATAAACAATCTTGAAAAAAATGTGCACGTAGGCTATGAGGAAAGAATGAATGCAATGAAGTAGGGACTGGTTGAATAAACACGGTTTAACTGGACGCCTAAGCGAGCGCGTTGCAGGATGGCTCCAGATTTTATTGTCAAATGGTTCCAGGTCAACCAAGTCCGAACTGCTTAGAGCAGAGTCCTGCACGGTTCCGTTTTGCTACGCATACCTGCTCTAACCCGTTAGAATGACTCCCGAACCCGACTCGTCACCAATGTATTTATTCCATTTAAATCCGAACCAGACTGATGTTTAACCCGCGACCCGAGCCATTAACGCATCATTGCCATGCTGCACCGCTGCTCCTGCTTTCAAGTCTTCTTTTCCATTATAGCCTATTGTTGTTTTATCATTGTGTTAATCTAAAACACATAGATAGCCTATGAATGTTTATTTTAGGCTTGCTCAACATTTTTAAAACAGCTTTATATTCCTCTGACTGAACCATTTCAGAGTGAAGACTAAACCAGACCAGTGTGTTTTATTTTGCCACTGAGAGGTTATAATAGGCTACTCGGAGATTGCTGTGCTTTAACAAAATGTAATCCACCTTTCCTGGCAGCAGCTGTGTTCTCCGTTCCTGGACTACAAATCCGGCGGCAGAAAACTCTGCTGCGCAAATACCAGCGTAAAATAAACTTTCATATATTTTCTCTGTGTTGTTGTAGTATATTCTACGGAAGCGTCCAGCTGCCACAGCCATGAAAAAAATATCGAAGCAGTTTCTCGTTATAACGAGATAGATTCTCGTTATAACGAGATATAAATCACGTTTTAACGAGATGTATTTATCTCGTTATAACGAGAATCTTTCTCGTTATAACGAGATAAGTTAAAAATGTATTTATCTCGTTATAACGTGATAAGTTTATTATAAGAACATAGCGGTGCATATAGCCTTTATAATTTTCATTTTTATTGTCAGGAGATAACATATTATTAACTGAAAGCAGCGCGCACACCCTATTGTCACTCAGACACATGCACGCACCGTCTCACTGCGTGCAGGCAGGTGACGCACCGTGTTGCTTATAACGGTCTTGTGTGCAAGAATAAGGTCTGCACCAGCCTGTTAACGACCCATTATTTGAGTCAGGTATGCTGCAGTATGGACATACTGAAAACCTGCCGGACACTGGCTCAAGAGGTCCCAAGTTGGGGATGCCTGCTCTGTGGCAATTCAGACACACAGGCACCCACCGTCTCACTGTGCGCAGGCAGGTGACCTACGTGTTTCTCATAACTGTCCCACATTTCTGTACAGCAATAAACCAGAGTAGAACAATTAATCATTGTCAAAAAGAACTGAAAAGTTTCTGCTTGATGAGTATATTTTCCATGAAATGTATTTTGCTCCAATATAGGTCGTAACAACATCTGCATACAGTACAGGCTATGTTCTTATAATAAACTTATCACGTTATAACGAGATAAATACATTTTTAACTTATCTCGTTATAACGAGAAAGATTCTCGTTATAACGAGATAAATACATCTCGTTAAAACGTGATTTATATCTCGTTATAACGAGAATCTATCTCGTTATAACGAGAAACTGCTTCGATATTTTTTTCATGGCTGTGGCAGCTGGACGCTTCCGTAATATTCAGATGATAAAACAACAATATAATAAAAAAGAAGACTTGGAAGGAGGAACAGCGGTGCAGTAGGCTATGGCACACGTTAACGTTAAAAAGCACACTGCTTGTTGTAAATACTTGGTTTATGCTTTAAGAGGTAAATATTTTGGTTAACATGTTGAAGAAATTTCGTTGTTTCTTTTTTCATCTCTTGCTATGCTATTGAATTTGGCAACATTAACATGGAAATTCACTGCATTAGGACCGACTAGCCTACTGAATTTCTGGTAGCATGACAACACAAACTGGACTCGTTTGACTACCACTCTTACCCAATGTGCAACAATCACAAAACTGGGTCACTTGTTCAGCTGCCTCATTGCGGCTCATTTACGTATCAATCCACAGTCAAAGTGGTGGTGGAGGAGCCTAAGAGATGGTAATTTTCTGGAGCAAGTGCGAATGTTGAAGAAGGCGCATGTTCAAGTTGGGGGCTGCATACAGTACCTTTTGGAATGGTAATCAGAGCGTGTCGGGGAATAGCCCACCTGGAGGGGTGACGTAATCGGGATTCCCGGCGAGCAGGAAGTCGCAGCACAGCGAGTGTTGGATGTCCCCCCGCGATTAGACACATTGAAGTGGAAGAAATTATCTCCGATCCTGCGTGGGGCTTTTATCTGTCGCCCTGTCTTCTTATGGTGGTGAAATAAATAATATGAGAATAAAATAACCCTTCCTAGCTACCTCAAACAGATTCTGTGTTGCTTGATCCAAATCTGATTTGTCTATGTTAATAATGCTAATATTAAAAGATTAATCAGTATGATAAATACATCCTATTGAGAATAGAGCTAGGGGCTGTGATCCAGTATTTGAAAGGTTTTATTAACCTACTAGCATTCATTTCTGAATAAAACAATTGGCAGCGCACAAGCATGTTACAATTTCACATTCCACGTCAAACAATGATTATGTATTAAGTTTTATGCATTTTTATGAATTGTGACTGGCCATCAGAGGTGCTTTGAGTGGCGCCTCTGCCGGTCAGTGTAAATTCAGATAAAATCTGACAGACTACGGGCGATGAGAAGTCTGTGAGAGAAGCGCCATCTTCTGGGTCTACCCTATATTACAAGGAATGGGTGGAGTTTGATTAAAACATCGACACTCCCAGGAGAAGGAGGGGGCCTCTCTGGCGGCTGGAAGTTGGAAGGCAGCTGGCTGGAACTGGAATGGAATTGGGCTGGAAGCCAGCAGGTATTCGGCTGGCTTTCAGCTTGGATGGGAACTTTTAAACCGCTACTACTGTAGCAGACAGATGCCCTACTGACTGGACTATCCAGCTGCACATTGGCGTGTCTTCCCTTCTGACACCGTGATGATGCCAGTAATGCCCTCGCTGTGCTCACCACTGATACATTTTGACGTTTGTCAGCGTGGTCCGTCAGGATCTCTGTCTCACACCCCGAAAAATTCCATTTTTCCCTCCTTTTCTGCTGCCGAGCCATCCTGCAAATGATGTGATGAATATTTATTACAGGCGTCCACCTGACCATTTATAGCCACCATGTGGGCAGGGCAAGGCGTTCCCTCACGTGCACCCGCTTTAGAGTTGATTCTAATTTATGAACGGAAACAGGCGTAGGACATGTGTGCACACACGTTTATAAATCTGAAAGTTGAAGTGTTCAGCATTTCCTTTTTGCCCCGAGGACGCCGCCTGTAGTTTGTTTTGCTACACACAGTTTGGTAAATAAGGCCCCAGAACCGCTACCAGGTCTAATGGATAAAATCAAACTATGATGCATGAACTGCTAATAAAAAGGGATAAATGTAATTCAGTAAAATGAAAATTTTGAATTAAATTATTTATTTAATAATTTATTTATATATTTATTTCCCTTTTTAATAAATCAGTCACACATTTAATGCAGTATTTATGTTTGTGGCACTTTTCTTCCTCCATACAGTCGGGCTGCCTGACATCTGTCTGCTGTCAGTGACGATGGGCTCATTTCACTCTTCTACTCTGTTCCTCAGCACAGGGTCCCTCAAAGCTCTGAGCTGGGCCCTTTTCTGTCTGAACAGTACTTCCAGCCAGCAGGATGCCACCTCTAGCTCTGTGACTAAGATCTATTTTAACTTTTCACAAATAGGTGGAGAAAGGGAAAGAAGTTAAAGTCTCCTACACATCAAAGATTTTCCTTCGCCAAGAGCCAAAACACAGCAGCTTCAATGGCGACGGTGCTACAGAGGAAGTGACATCATACATCAACAAGAAAAACGGATCCAGCAGGTGTGTGTTGTACTTTGTACTATGATGCTACACTTGCAGTAATAATGATAAATGAGTGATAAATAAATTAAATACTGAAAAATATACAAAATATACAATATTAAACTCCAATACAAGACTTTACTGGTAATTATTTCAAATAATCTAAAAAATATCAATACAACATTCTTTTATTTATTGTTTATTATTATTGACCTTTATTTAAGCAGGGAAAGGTCACACTGTGATTTACATCTCTTTTCAAGAGTTCAAGAATCTTTATTATACCCTGGAGGTAATTAGTTTTACAGCCAGTAATGTGTAATAAAAACAACAGACACATCTTATCACAACAAATCTTTTAAAATCCTAATTGCTGCAGGAATAAATTAATCTTTTAGTCTGTTAGTCCTACAGCTCGGCAGTAGGACTCTACATCCGGGAGGAAGCAATCTGAGCTGGTCATGTAGTGGATGGTCTGGATCAGGCTGGCTTTCCTCACTGACCTCACCTTGTGTAAATCAGTGAGGTTATTCAGGGTCATGCTGGTTTTTTTGCTGAACACCCTGACAATCCCCAACAATTTTTTTTTGTTTTTACCTTTTAAAAGAACAAACCTGCAAATAAAGTTAAAAGTTAATGAGGACTTGATAAAACAAGAATAAAGCATTCTAATGAAAGTAAAATCTACATTAAAAACATGAAGCTCCTCCATTTGGGGCAGGACCTCATTGGAGGAGTTTAAGTATCGCTGCTCCTCCACATCGAGAGGAGCCAGATGAGGTGCCTCCTGGACGCCTCCCTGGTGAGGTGTTCCGGAAGATGTCCCACCGGGAGGGAAGACCGAGGACACACTGGATGGACTACATCTCTCAGCTGGCCTGGAAACGTCTTGGGGTCCCCCCAGACAAGCTGGTGAATGTGGCCGGGGAGAGGGAAGTCTGGACTTCCCTGCTTAGACAACTGCCCCGCAACCCAACCCCAGATAAGCGGTAGAAAATAGATGGATGGAGGGAAAGACGGACGTACGGACAGACAGACAGACAGACAGACAGACAGACAGACAGACAGACAGACAGATAGATACACACACAAAGTGTCCAATCCAAATACATTTGTTGATGAACCTTCTTACAAAGTGAATCCATGTGGGCTTCAGAAGTCCGGTGAGCCCTGACCAAGAAAAGCAGCAAACAGTTACAGATAAAAGAGATGAGACATGACATGAAATGCAGAGAAGTTTAAAGTTTTAAGATTATTATTCAAAACAGTGTACAGTGCCGACCAGAAACACGTACATGAAGATGACAACAACATGGTTTTGGTACATTTACTGTGGATCGCATGGAAATGTGAGAAAACAATATAGAATATTTTCAGATGTGCTCCACACGTTTCCACCTGTGGAACATATGTGGAAATGTGTGCAGCAGTGTAGCTACTGTAGGGAGTCCCCCAGTACAGCAAAGACGTAGTTCTGATTTTACAAGTTTTTATTGTGTGAGTGGGAGTAGGACGAGGATCACCAGCCTGGCTGTCTACTGTCCGACAACAACAGCTGCACCAGTCTGACTCAGCTGTGTGATCCAGATGTGAAAATGTGGTTTTGAAGCATGTTATTCACATGTAAACATGGGAAGAAAAATGTGTAGTGGGGTTGTGGAACATTTACATGTGATCCATGTGAAGATATTTCAGCAGCACGTGGATCACATGTGGATCACAGGGTTTTTCTGTAAGGGAATGAGCCACTTTCCCAAATCATAAATTCCAGCAGAGTGGCCTATTGATTTAAGAAAATGGGTCATTGGATGTAAAATCAGATGTTATCAGCATTTTAATCACATGAAAATAATACAATACTACAATTCCCCTTGTGTTTTTATTACTAGTATTCTGTTTTAGTATTATGCAATTGAGACGATTTAAAAACCTAAACATGAAATTTATTGACATTAGAGACATAAAAGAAGAGTCAAACATTGTTACCTCCTGCAAACACAGAAAACCATTTATCAGGCAGAGAATGATCATAATTCATTTCAGTTCTCTGAGAGATTAAACCAACTTTAAACACTAAATCCATCAGAGCTGTGGAGCGGGAGGAGGCAGAAGTCATCCTGGAGACGGAGCAGCGGTTGGAGAAGATCCGTCGGAGCCTTCAGGAGAAGGAGAGCCAGGAGCTGGAACAGCTGAAACACCGGCAGGCTGAGACCGAGCAGGAGCTGGAGGAGCTGAAGAGGAGGAGGGAGGAGAGACGCAGAGTCCGGGAAGAAGAGGAGCGCCGGAGGGAAGAAGAGGAGCACCAGAGACTGGTCAAAGAGGAGGTGAAAGTCCAGCATATGAACACACTAGAATCAGATCCATCAGAGATTCACACAACAGGAGGAGGTTTCTTGCACTGGTACCATTAGAAAGCATGTGTAAATGGAAACCAGTAAAAGAGAACTGGCCAGTTGATGACACACAGCATGATGCCATCATCTGGAGAACGACCTGTTAGACCAGTAGTAGTAAAACATAGAAATGAGCATTTCTGATCTCATATCCAGGAGGAGAGGAGACGGATGAAAGAAGACATTGAGAAGAGGAGGATGGAGGCAGCGGAGAGGATGAAGAGCCTAAGCTCATCCAGCGTGGACGGAGATGAGGCGTTCAGTCCCTTCAGCCCCAAAGTTTCCACACACAAGGTAACAAAACAAACTGATGAAGGGTTTCACTTAATTATACTCATGTTTTATTAAAGCAGCATCACAGTGTTTGCACAGCAGAGGATAAGAACATTATATCCTGACTCATGGTGGGTAAGATCACATATCTGAGCAGTTTTCAGCTATAAAGTCGTCAAGTGTGAAGTCTGGAATCAGATCTAAAGTGTTTGGTGCTGCATGATCATTGCATAACACGACATGTTCATCTTATTCTTGGGACTCTGAAATCCTAACTGGTGCTGTCAGGTTAAAAAATGATGAGAAAGCAGCTTTTAAATAACATGCTGCACCCTGAAAACATCTCATGAAGCGGCAGAGGTGTTCATACCAAAGTCTGAGCAAATGCTGCTGGTCCTGAGTGCAGACTCTGCTTTGTTTGCTAAATTTGTTTAGTTTTGTTGACTTCATATGTTTCATCCTGATATTTCCCATCACACATTCATATCCTGCTCTCTGACAGGCTTTAGTGCTGCTCTGACCATTCACTCATTGAAATACTTGGAAATTTAATTTTCAACCAGAGAAAAGAGTATCATTATAATAAAGACGGATATTACAAGAGTTTAAAATGTATATTTTTTTCTAAAATAACAAACATACAACAGTAAGAGTTCATTACTAACAATTTTTTTTAATTTTTATGCTGAGGACTGATCTCAGTGAAGTGTCTGGGATGTAGCCTGACCTTTCATGATTGCTGTGGGGGGTTGGGCAGTGGTAGCCCCGTGGTTACAGAGGTGGGCTTGGGTCTGGAGAACCTGGGTTCAAGTCCCCAGACTGGCAACTAAGGTAAACCATTGTGGGCCCCTGAACAAGGATTCAAGCCCCCCACTGTTCCCTGGGTGCTGGAATCTGGCAGCCCACTCCTCCTAGCAACCAGTATGGGTTAAATGTAGAGAAAGAATTTCCCAGCTTGGGATTAATAAAGTATTAAAAAAAGACTCAGTGTGGCTATGATATCATGGACCACCGTGCAGAGGCATTTTTTATGTCCAACGCAGTGTGCAAATATTATCATTTGCCAAAAAATGTTAGCTGCAGGTATCTCAGAATCTCAGTTTAACACAATTTTCCAATAAACTTGTTTTATCATTTCATCTATACATGAGTATACTGTAGAGATTTTCTTAGCATAAACAGGTGATTCTTACTGCAGCCTGAATTTAAAAGAATGTTTTTATTTATAAAAGAAAATTCTACTTGAATTCAGAACGAAGAGGTTCAGTTTGATGTTGTTGCTTCAGCTTCTGATTGAAGGATGTTATGGATGTTTCTCAGCGTTAGTTCAGACTTACTGTTTGTCAGACTGTAGATCACCTTTGTTTACATGCTGCGTCCTTATTTAGTTTACCACAGATTCCAACGACTTGGAACACAAATGGATGTACAAACTGCAGATATTACAATGTTTGTTAACAAGTTCAAGCTAAAATCAAACCCTGACCTGTAACTATGTGTTGTATTCACAGCTGATGGGTTCATTCTCAGCTTGTAAGTTGCATGTGTGTGTGTGTGTGTGTGTGTGCATGTGGGTTTGAAAAGTCAGCATGTTCTGGCTGCACCAGGAGAAGCATGTCATGTTATCACAACACTCACAGATACTTGAAATGTTTTATTGTGAGCGTTTGATGAAGCAGACTCCCCGTCCATCCTCAAACATCTTTGGGACATTTGGTTTGGAAAACGTTTGTGTGCACGACACTGCACGTGTGTTCTGAACATTTTCATTTCATTTTCTAGTTTTTTACTCAGTTACACTGAACATGCATTAACAGAATCAGTTAACAGAAGAACATAGTATAATACACACTGGTCGTTCAAAAGGGAAAATATATTTATAACTATTTAAGCTGAAAGAACCACAACTTTCAGGTTTATTGATTCCACCGGTTTTAGCAACTTGATTTGTAATAACTGTGAATAGCACCACATAAGCGCAAGAGAAGGTGTCTGATTTGTGGAAATGAAATGGAAGATGTTAATCCATGAAAGAAAATTATACTGTGGAAGTAGGAAAAAAAAACGATCAACAGATCATTCACTGTGACAGTGGACCTGAAGCAGCCTCTGACTGAACACATTATGTAGTGTAGAGGATGTGAAGAATTTCCATCATGTTCAGCAGCTTTTGGAGCATTCCTCTCTGAACAAACAGCTCCAGATCAGTCCCCAGAACAGAACCAGAACTCTCCGGCTGCTCTTACTGGACAGACCCTTGTGAAAAGCGTATTAAGTTTGAACCCCAAAGTAAAAAAACGGAAACAGGACTGTATAGAGGTATTGTTGCTCTATTAATAACTGTGGTGAATGAGCCTTTCTAGCCAATCAATAAGTTCAATAAGTTTTCTTTTTCGTCAGTGGTCATTTCAAGGAATATCGCCTCCTTGTGAGCAGTTGTTGTCACCATTGTTCAGGTGGTTTGGTCCTTTTGAGTGAAGCGGTGTAAAAGCAAACCAAACTAATAGAATGAAATCCCCAGGACCATCCTGATGTGAATGCATTCATATTTAAGACATCATCACCCCAAAAAGCAAAAACTTGTGCAGCTCTCTGGAAGCAGGCCTAGTCAGAGAGCTCAGCACCTGTTAGGAGGAAACCCGAGGATGTGTGAAAAGTGAGCTGTCAACTGGGGGACAAGTTCTTTCTCTTCAGTCTGTTCCTGTTTTTGTATTTTGTAACTGATGACACATACTCTACTTGATACATGTCCTGCATGATAAAAATGCGCCGGACCACATTTTATGAGTGAAAAGATGTTTTAAAATGTTGTACACATGAATAATGTTACAGGAATGTGGTTGATTTTGTGCTGACTCTAGGATCTTTTCCTCTCGTTAGGTGGTGGCCTCCTCCAGGCAATCGATGCCTGGGAGTGGCTTATAAAAGGAGATTTTAAACACCATAACTTCGGTACGGCTATAAAAACAGTTTCAGATATTTACCACATAGGTTAATGGTTCAGTTTCCTGTAGCTAAAACTGTGTCAGTTATTCATGTTTATATAAAAGAAGAGTCTTTTTCAGGGACAAAAGCTTCATTCTGAGTTTTACAGGGATTTTCTTTGTGTTTGTGTGTGTGTATTCTTGCAGTAGAACGTTTTGACTTTGAAGTTTAACCCTGAGGTCAGATGAAATACCGATCCTGCTCTGATCATCAGTCCTCTGAAGGAAAATTAAAAAGCAGTGAAATGAGTCTTAACAGACATGTGCTCAACACGTGAAAAGGTTTATGAAGTATGTTTGGGTCACCATCAACTGTTGGCTGTACGTTTATACCTAATTATACAAATATTTTGAAACTTTTAGTAACCTTACAGGAAGTGCCAAACTGTCTACTTTAGAGACCTCTCATGAACTATTTGTACTAAAACCACAAAAGGGTTAATGTAAAATCACATGATGTAAAAGCAAACAATATTAACTAATTAATAGCAAGTTATATATATATATATATATATATATATATATAACTTCCACCTTGGCTGTGGTAACCAGGCTGGAGATTACCACCAAATTTTCCTATCATGTCTAATCCATACGCGTACTTTCTGGACCCGGCCCACATGCTGAAATGCTCAGCATTTTCTACCTTCTCTAAGGGTTGTCGGGATGAAGCTGCTCTGCCTGCACGTACAGTTTGATGAGGCTTTGTTCTGCTTCTTTTTCAGATCACAGAGAGAACAGAATCCCTGAACCGTTCGCTGAAGAAAAGGTGAATATCCAAACTTTTTACCCAAATTCTGTGGACTGTGTTTCTGCCGTCTAGCATCAGGTAGCCAGTGAAGATGCTTTGTAATTTGTATTTTTATTTAATTTTATGAAGTCAAATGTTGTTACTGTATTTCAGATTTGCTTCTCAAGATATGACATCAGCACTTTTGACCTAAATTAATCTGTCACTGTGTGATTTGACTACTAATAAAGAAGAAGGAGAACAGTGATTCAGCTTCCTCTGGACATGGATCTGATGAGCTTCTGTCTGCAATCTTTTACATGAGTCTTCATTTTCACATGTGCTCACATGTCTTTCAGTCTTGATTTTTATGAGCTCTGTAACACATTGAGGTCGTTAAATGTCTTTAAAACACAACTCTTTAAATCTCGATCCAGTCAAAAGAATAAATCTGTGGTGGACGGGTTTGTTAACCCTCAGCCAGTAAACAGGAAGAAGAACCTCTCCACATTTTTCAGTGCATCATAGCCCTCCGCTGTGATTTGTGGCTCTGCTTAACTCGTCCGGATGTGAGCAGCTGAGTTTTCTCTGGCGTGTGATGACATGTGGTGGCTCCAGCAATCAGCAGCAGTAAACCAGCAGCTCTGAGGAAATCACAGCTCCTCTTTAAGTATGTTTTTATTTTAAAAGAAGTGCATCAGGAACGTGTTTAGAGGCGGAAGGATGTTGGTGCTTTGTGAATTGAGAAGTATGATGAGTTTTCTGCTGGGTGCTGGGAAGAACGATGCAGAAGCATCATCAGGAGGTTGTGCAGAGTTAAGTAGCCTATACAGGGATCAGGAACTCTGAAGGTTTTAGATGTTTCCATGCTCCAACACCAGAGATGTTCACAAGTCCCTTTTTTGCAAGTTCAAGTCAAGTTGCAAGGCACTTTCAGTTGTAATGAGTAATCTGCCATGTGATGCCTGCTCTCTGGTCTGCTTGAGACACTGTGTTATAATATCCAGAGAATTTGAAACACTCGCCGTTTATCCACCAGCGTTTAGTAACCATGATGTTTAGCTTATACTGACAAATACTCTGTCCTGCTCCTCTGGACAATTTCTTTGCTTTACTGAATTTGCTAAAACTGTAGATGAAAATGGAAATTTATTCAGATTAGTAAATATGCTAAATGGACTGTAGCACTTTACTAGACACATGTTGACCACTCAAAGTGATTTTACACTACATGTCACATTTACCCAATCACACACACACACACACACACACACACACACACACACACACACACACACACACACACACACACACAGCACTTCTATCGTTACTTCTATTCTCAAATCATTTGCATTCAAAAATCCGTCTGGACACACTGAGAACTTTTCTAAACTAACTAGTTTACAGCTTTTTTCTGAAATGTAGAGGATGGGCAAAATACTACACACTAGTGCGGGGTCACCAACTGTCCTACAGGTTTTAGATGTTTCCCTGCTGCAGCACACCTAATTCAAATTAAATGATTCTCTAACAGCTTGTTGTCTAGTTTTGCACAAACCTCTCAATGCCCCATTAACTTGGGTCAGGTGTCTTGCAGCAGGGGAAAACCTCACAGTTGCCCCAATTACTAGGACAACTTTACTAACTGTGAAGACTACTAATTGCTGGGAATACTTTACTTATTCCTGGAACTACTTTATTATAATATAATATATTCACAAAATATGATGATGCATATTGATTATTGGGTTATTAATAAACTGAGCAGGGCCAGTACATCTTGTACAGCAGAGACATGCAGGCAGGTGAGGCAGGCAGTACTTTGCCTCACCTCAAGGGGGCGTAGCTGCATGCTGTTGGATGAATAGTGAAATAAGAAGCTCTTTTCAGTTCTTACAATGTGAATCTGACTCCAGAGGAGTCAGTGCCTCACCAGCCATGAACCCCACCGCACGTCACTGATGTCCATCAGCATTCTTTATTCAGCTGCAGAGAAAATGAAGCTCTCGGTTTGCTCTCTTTCTCTGCAGCTCCTCTTTTCCATCATCCACTCATCAGGGCTTCCTACGTTCCTCAGGACCTCCCACATAGCCAGGCTATGTAAGCCTCGCTTGAATAAACCTCAACTAGATGCAGCTGAAATGTGTTAGTGGAACTGCTTTAGCCTTAATTCAGAGATGGTGTTAGTTCAAACGAGGCTTTGTGCTTGATAACTTGCAATATAAATAAAGTTTAGTTGAGTAACAGTGTGATGTCATAGCAGTGCTTCCTTGAATTATGACAAAGAAGAATACAACAAAGAAACAAAGGAAGAGAATGGTGGAGATTCAGCAGTTTGTGTTCTTTCTTCTTGGCATGTGGCTTTAAACAACAAACAAATCCACCATATATTTTAAACATCAAGCTGTTCCTGCTTCCTGTCTGGTTACACAGGACGTGATGATTCTTTTGACCAGTCAACGGATTGCAGCTCCACCCTTGGAGTCAGTTATTCAGAAGTTCTGGCCCCCTTCTCAGTTTGTACTTGTGGAAACTGAAAAAAAATGCATACCAACCCATATTACAGGGCTCATGACATAAAAGTTGAGCAGTGAGATGTTGAGCTGCACTGCCATGTTTTATATAAACACTATGTAGTGATACACTAATATGAGCTATAGAGAGATGATGGATGTTGTGAGAAAACTGTGACTTCTTTCATTATATGGGCCTGGGAATTCAGATTTCCACCACGTTATCAATTAATGGAAAACTAGATATTCGTGAAAGGCTGATGAACACATTATTGTCAGGTTCCCGTGTGTGAAAAGGGCTGAAGGTGTGTGTGTGCTTCCAGAGAAGAGATTTGAAAGTAAACTGAGTCTGTGGCTGCAGCTCTGATCAGATTTTCTTGTGTTTTGGCGAATCAGTAACAGCTTTAAGAAGACGCAACCTTTTGTGATGCTGTCCAAGATTGATGACAAGATGGAGCAGTACGCCCACGCTGTGGAGGTTAGCACACACACAAAAACACGCATATGTTGATTTGTTGAATGGCTGATCTCAGGTTGCAGGTCTGTGTATCATCACCTTACTCCACCATCCTCTTTAGAAGGGATTATTATCTAATAAACAATAAGAAGGCTTAAAAATGGACAGCAAATGAAAAAGTGAAAAATATTTGATCTTTCCTTTTCTGTCAAATCTTCTCATTTTAAAATTTTTGCATTTTGTGTTTATGATTATTATTCTTTGAGCTACATAAATTCTAAAACAGTAAAACAAACAGGTTTTTGTTTCCACAGAACTCTCAGGAACCAAGGGCAGTGAAGGCATCTCTGAATGATCTGCCCACCTCGCCGGAGGTTGTTGCCTCCAAGAAAAACCTGTTTGAGGCTGGAGAGGCTTGGAGCCAGAGTCCAAGCAGGGGAGCCACCTGCAAGGTGAAGAAATGCTCCAGAACCAGTTCTGTCTGGTCTGTGCTTCACTTTGAAGATATGAGCTGGTTCATTTCACTTCTGGATGTTTGACTGACAGCAAAGAAGCTGAGAATGAGCTTCCTGTGACCTGTTGATGTAAAAAAAAAAAATAGTTTGGAGGTGAAGCAAACACTAAACACTCGTGTGTGTGTCGTCCATTCTGTTTTTATGACTCAGGACACTGAGGGTCTGAAGGTGGGCGTGGCCAGTCTAATCACGCAGTGGGTGAAAGGCCCCTCAGATGGCAGCAGCAGACCATCATCATGCAGATTTGCCGTAAGTCATGAGAAAAACAAGATACAGCTTAGGAATGGTTTCTTCTCTGTTATTATGCACTGAAAGAAAATAAGTAAAAAAAAAAAGTAATACTCCAGCAGCTGCTGAGAAAATGCTGTCGAAAACAAGAAAAACCAAACAGTAAAATTACTTAAAAATCCCATAATAAAAATACAGTTTATACATTTACTTTTACATGCAACCTTTGTTTTATTTAAGCTTCTTACTACTAAACTTTACTAGTCCCAGCTGGGAAATTGGTGTCTGCATGTATCCTAGTTACACCTGGAGCCGTGAGCTTCCAGGCCACATTTTGGTGCAGGGAGCAGTTGGGGGTAAAGGGCCTTGGTCAGGGGCCCACAGCGGTTTACCTCAGTTGCCATCCAGGGGCTTTAACCTAGATTCCTCCAATCCCAATTCCACCTCTAACTCCTAGACCACCACTATACATATGTGTACCATTTAACAGTATAAATAAATTTGCAGTGAAAGTATTAAAAACAGGAATAAACTGTAATATTATAGTATTATTTCACAGTGTCTATTTATTTTAGTATGAAACTGTTTTATATCTGATATAAATGTGATAAGCAATTTTTAAGAATCCTTCTGATGTTTTTGACTTGATGCTGGATGTTTTTGTCAGGATGTGAAGTCTGGAGATGTGATGCAGAAGAAGAGCATGTGGGAGATCTTTGGAGACTCATCAGGGACGCAGGAAGGAGCCAAGGTAGAAAAAGAATCATATTTCTGGGCAAAATGGACCCTAGAGGTGGAAGTGTTCATGCTGACAGACTTCCATTTTAAACAACTTGTTATTTCTACCTCAGATTTTCTCATTTTACCCAAGGTGATGTCATCTGGTTTTCATTTATCAACTGAATTGAAATAATTCTGCTAAAAACACATATATGTTACTAACTCCTGGGAATTATAAGAAGAATAAGAACTGATGCATCTTTGAATTCCTGTACTTGTTTTTTAGTCTTAGCAGCTGCGCTGATTTGAATCGATATCGAGTTTTTATGTGCTATTAAAAGTGTTTTTTAAAAATCAGTGTAAACAAGGTGAAAAGTAACTTCAGACATGTTTGTGTCTGGTCTCTCCTCAGAGTCCAGCTGCTGGTAAAAAGTACAAGTTTGTTGTGACTGGTCACGGCAAATATGAGAAGATTCCTGTGGATGATCAGAATGGAGGAGAATTCAACAGAAGGCCTGGTAGGATTTACAACAGAGATTAAATTCTTTATTAATGTTTCCATCACTGGACATGGAGATGGGCTTTTATCAATTAGTAATTATCATTAAAAGTCATTCTATATAATCATTTTTAAAAAAATTATATATATTATTTATATAAATGACACAACTGTAATTGTATAACAATCTAGAAAATGATTAAAATTAGAAATATAAAAAATGGCTTAATTAAAGAAAATAAATAAAGGAAATATTTTAATTCTGAATACACAAACATGGCTTTCCAGAAAAGCTGGAAAGGTTTCTGGAAAACAATAAATAGTTAAACTTTTGAACAATAATTTGAACAATTAACAGAAAGAAAAATGAAATAACTTATTTTATATTTATGCAACAGATAAATAAGAGCTGTGAAAGTTTGGGGAGCTGAAGAAAGACAGAAAAATGGATAAAATGTACAAATAATTCGTTTTGGAAATTCCACCTCAGCCAGATGAACTGGTGTTTTTATGAGGAAATGCTCCATGTCCGGTTTTCTCCACACACTCAACACATGACCTTGGTTTCATTTCCAGAATGTAGAGGACAGCAATCCTTCTATAAAATAATACAGAAGAAACACCGTCATCATCATCAGAAAAGTTCAAAGATCACACACATTTCAACTTGAATTTAACCACAACACCAAGATTTTCACATTTCTGCATAAAGGCCATGTGTTAGTAGAATAATGATCCATGGTCCAAAGACATGATGTTAGGTTAACTGGTGACTAACTTCTCCAGACGAGTCGGTGTGAGTGTGAATGGTTGTCTTTCTCCGTGTTGGCCCTGCGATGGACTGGTGACCTGTCCAGGGTGTACTTGCCTCTCACCTGCTAGATGCTGGGCTAGGCTCCAGCTTCTCCGTGACCCTTCATTGGACGAAGCAGTACAGATAATGGATGGACGATATATGGTGTGTGGGTGGTTATGTGGGCGTTCTTCAATTTCTGTGCAATTAGTCATAAAAACACAAAGAAAACAAAAAATTGATCTGACAAAAATGTAAAAGTTTTTTTTCTTTCCCTGAATGTTAAACCTAAAAGTCACTTTTATTAACTTCTCCTAGCTCAACATTTTTTATAATAACAAGAAGAAAGCAAGAAACACAGGCTTTATGATCCACATTAAACATCTTCCTATTGTTGATGAGATAAGATGTTTGGAACAAGAAAATGTTGTTAGAAGATCGTACCTGAACAACGTTGCTGGATTTCTGCAACTCTTTCATTGGAACCATCGGAAGTCTGCTGTTTGTACCTGAACTGAGCGGAACATGCTGCTGTGTCAGCACGAGATAACTAAAGCATGTAGGACCATGCAGCTATCCGAGGAGTTGGGATTAAAGTGGTAAAACTGGTTCAGCATCCTTCTGAGCATGTGACCAGTTTTGAAAGCGATTCAATAAAACTGTCAGCCACAGCCGTGGGAAACGTTTTACCCAAGATGGATTCTTACTTCCAGAGCAGTTTGGTTTGTAATTAGCTGAGGGATTACTGCGTGATGCTGGTGTCTCTGAACATTCAACAGGAGAATGACATGTGCCGTTCTTTAACAAATAACTCCAAGATTTTCGGATGCGTCAGACCAAATTAATTCAACAGTAAGAAAAAAAGATAATTATGGAAGTTAAATTATGTTTGTTTCTAAAACATTTGTGCACAGTTTCATTACAAAGTACTTCATAAAAGAAAAGAAGCTCTACTTAAATAAAAGATCATTGATGAGAATATACATACAGAATTTCTGATGAAGAAATGGCTTTTAGTGTCGGGAGACTGAGAATAGCAGGAAATCTAAAGAATAAACTTTGATAAAAGCTGTCTGGATAAATCAATAATGTCAACAAACTAGTAAAATAGAATCCTAAAAAAGAGTAAAAATAAAAAAGGAAAATAAACACAGTCACCTGAATTCCCTGTCGGGTTCTTCACCTTTGACCCTACAGGTTTGACAGTGACCTGTTGGTTGCTATGACGTCCTTAAAGCAACAATTCTTCCAGTCCCTTATTTTTAATCTTAAATTGATTTAAGATTTATTTACCCTGTGCAGCCCGGACCCTCCAAGCAGCAGGAAGGAAATGTCTCCATGTTGTTGCAGAAATCATTGTTTTTTTGGATGAGGATCAAAGAGAGAGGAGAGAGCTTGCAGCTATGCTTGATGCTTTCAGGTGTTTGTTTTCATATGACGAGATCAACACCAGCAAACTACAAATATTTATTCACTTCTGACTTGCATTCAGTCAGTAATGCATCGAAACCTAAATAAAACACATTTCGTACTTCCTGTTAGGATTTAGATAATAAAATCAGCTGGTTAGCATTTTTGCTGGTTTACTTGGTTACATGTAAACCTAACAGGTTATATGATGAGACTTTGCCACTCAAGTGACTTTGTTAGAGTTGGGAAATGATCATTATTAAAACTAAAACACTTTTTAAATCACAGCCCTCGTGGAGGTCATCTTTTCACTTTTCTTAGTTTCCTGTAATTCTAGGTCGTATCTATCGGCATCAACATGCGGCGTATTCCTCTTTAGCTGGCACCGGAGAACGTCACCCTCTCTCATGACATGGACACATTACAGGAGTGAGGCGGCAGTCAGGAGATATCTGCACCTTTCTGACTGCACCAGCTGTAAAACCTCTATCCTGATTGCTTAAAAACATCATGTATTTGTTTTTACACTCAAGAGTACGGCTGTAAGAATTTATGTCAAGGGTTACTTGTGTCTTATCTCTTAAATTTCTTTTTTTTCATGTTAGGTGATTCCATTAATAGAAAGATTATTGTAAAAATAAAAACTCTGTAAAAAGACTTTAAATAGGTAGAATTTCCATGAAAACAGCCACTGATGTACATCAGTAGTATACATCTATATAATAACAACAGCATTGATGTTGTAATCATCTGTCATTTTCCATTTTCCACCAAAATGTCTGATTTCAATCTGTGTGGTGTGTAACTCTGATAAAGTCAATCTGTACTAACCTGGTTATTATAACTAAGTAGTAAAAACATTTGGTTTGAGACTCTAAATAAGAGTAATATTACTTTTTTATGTTTTAGTTCTCTTTTGTGATTTATACGAATGGAAGTAACTGAGTTAAATAAGCTGTGATGTCGTCTCATATCGATCTCTGGATACTGAATCCAAATTATATCATGTCACATCAGTATAACATTCAATCATTATCCACTGAATTGATTTAACACCAGCCAGTTTGTTGTGTTCTAAAACACACTGGAGCAGGCAGCTGCATCCTAGCCAAAACCCCATCTAAAGCCTGGTCCACACATAACGATTTTTTTAATCTCATGAGATTTTTTATCTGGTCAAGACCTCACGCACGAAGATTAAAAAATCTGTTTTGATCGTTCTGTTTGTAGTGTGCTCCAAAAATGTAATTACAGAACAACACACACATGACGATGCTGTCCCGCAGCTCATCTACAATCAAGTCCTCTGAGCCGGACAAATGTCAAAACGTAGAAGAAGAAACGTAGCAATAACTGGCAAAAACGTAGAAGAAGAACCATAGCAAAACCCATAGACATAATAAAGAATAGACGCCGCATCAACCGCTACTGCTCCTAGCCCTGACGAGCCGTAGCGCTGCCATCATGGACCGGTACCCACTCTACTAATGACTGGCGCAATAAAGTGTCTGCGCATGAAATCAATTGAAACTGAATACTTAACTGATGTTCAAGCTTTTTTTCCGTTTTGGTCCAAATTTCGTACATTTAATTATGATACAGGACAAAGGATTTAGCCTATTTAATATTAATTACCGCTAATAGAATAGAAAAACTATGTGTGTGCAAAACCGGCAAAAAACGTAGAAGAAGAAACATAGCAACAACCGGCAAAAACGTAGAAGAAGAAACATAGCAACAACCGGCAAAAACGTAGAAGAAGAAACATAGCAATAACCATAGATATATATAGAACGCTAGATGCCTTATGGCGGAGTCTTAAACGGCATCACAGGTCGGCCATCTTACCACAGGTTCGCTTCCTGGCAGAATCTGTCGGACCTGAGGTAAACCAAGGTAAGGTCAGTGATATGCTGAAACATTATTATTCATATCTCGATGAAATTTTGACGGATTTACAAATGGTTGGATTTATTAGAAACAGTATTAACGTGGTTATAATCCTGGATGCTTGGACATGTTGAAATCGCAGATTTTCTCTTCAGAAAACGGTTTAGTCAACGTTGTGTATGGCTAGGCTGCTAGCTAGCACCTAGTAATTTTACGTCGAAGTCAGAGGCAGAATTGGTGTTTCTTTTCAATATAACTAAAGTTGCACATGATTTTCAATTTGGGTTTGGTTTGTTTAAAACATCTTCCATTCTTATTTCTACAGGAAATTTGTTTTTCAAAGAGAACATGCCGGACTTTTGTGCAGCTTATGGCTGCGCTAATCATCGTAGTCTTGACACAAGAAAACGAGGCATTAGCGCAATGTGGATGTTGGGTCTTCGGACACCGAGTTTCAGCTCCTAATTAAATATTTCTAAACAATGTGTTTCAGACTGGTTTTCTATGATTTCATATATGTAAATGTAAATTATACTGTACATTGAGGACATTTGATAATGCTGAAGGTTACCGTTCACTATTTATACCAATATTAGTGGTATTAACCCTTTCAAGCATGAATTATAAGAAACAGTGCCACATGTTTTTTGCATACAGTATTTTACTTCCAGAGACACATACAGTGATGCTTTTTTATTTCTTGATCATATTGTACCTTATTTTTTAAATGTATTTTGACAGTTTATTCAAAATTATTAATTAGATAAGCTTTTCATATTTATATTATCTGGCTATTCTATAAAAATATGGCTATCATTTTTATTTTCCTGTTTATCACTAAAGAAAGTTTGGTTATTACAATGTATGAATTTACATATATAAATATTCATTCTAGAGTAAGTGACAGTGTATTGCATGACTCACTGATGTCCCCTGAAGTGGCAAAATTACAAATATCCACCCAAGAATATACTAGAAAACAGCTGTCAAATAGGTGTCCACCGTAGTGGATGCTACGCATGAAAGGGGTAAATTTATATTGTGTATTCTGTGATTATGGTACATTATGAGCATGCATTATATTGAGAGGCGGATGAAGTATTGTCAGAGGTGGGTAAAATGTTCAGTTAAGTTTATCCCCTACATGTATGGTCTCAAGGCCTCAATTATTCAAGTATGCAGTGTCTACAGTATATACATCTGTGTACAGGGTGGGGATTTCAACATAGAGCCTTTCTTATAGCCTATTTGTAATAGGAAATATTAATCTACCTGTTTCAGAAAATTATTTTTAGGACAACATAATCATTAAAGGATTTCAACATAGAGCCTTTCTTATAGCCTATTTGTAATAGGAAATATTAATCTACCTGTTTCATAACATTATTTTTAGGACAACATAATCATTAATAACAATTGAGTATAATTATTACATCCACCCATGTTTATAACAAACCAAACCGTTTGAAAATCTGTTGAAATTTGATCAAGTTATGGTCCTCTGAAAAGTACTTTTACACTACCAACAGCGTTATGGGTGAGAGAGCTACCTGTGGTAAGATGGCCGCCAGGCACGGACGTTCGACTTTGTTGGCTGGCAACGTGGACGAGGCATCTAGCGTTCTATATAAAAACGTAGAAGAAGAAACATATCAAAACCGGCAAAAACGTAGAAGAAGAAACATAGCAACAACTGGAAAACACAACACCCAGCATGGAAGAGGATATATAGGACGAGGGAAAGATGGTGGTCTTGGAACTATTGTTAACAGACAAATACAGAAATTGAAAAAAATAACAGACTGGAGACGGTGTGAACACAGACTTTATTTACATCCTTTTTCCCCAGCCAGCTCGCTCTCTGATTGGCTACATTCTGTTCCGCGTCACCATCCACGCAGTCAGAATGCACGAGTCGTCAGTGTTCCTCAGAAATCGGCTCTGAAATATTGAACATTGTTAGCTACGAGTCGTTTCAGAGCAGATTATCAGGACAAAGTAGCTCGTAACACACCACAGACCAAATGATGATTGGACAGGGAAATCTCACGATGATCAGGTGTTTGCCGTACGATGGGGACAAAAACAGCCCAAATATCGTTATGTGTGTATCAGGCTTTACTGTTTATACGTTCAGTGTCTAACTCAGCTGTCAACATTCACAATAACACACACATTGCTTTGACTTCAGCGACTCCTAGTGGCTAGAACAGAACTGCAGGTGAATCATTTCACATCACAATATAATATCCTGATCAAACTTGAGATTTACACCACTATCAGTGACTGACTTCATTGCAACCTTCTTGCATTGCACCGCTTACATAACTGGCAGTTTATGTCAACAGCCATCAGCCTTTACGTAGCACTCAAACACACCGATTAGGACTGCTTATGGGTACAGAGTACAGGTGAGGTAAATTTAAGTAACTGTGACTCTGTTTCATTCATTAGTTGGTTTCATTAGTCCTGGTGAGGCGCTTAGTGAGCAAGACCTGAACATACAAGCATCCTACGTGAAAGGAATTCTGCTTGTTACGTACTCTGAGAAGGGAGCCCTTTCTTCTTCTTCTCGAGGCCGCAAGAACAAACTGACCAGGGAGCTAAGGGAAGCTTGGCTCCCCTGAAATGCACATGAGCTTTCCTTTAGGTTGTATTGATATTTCTTTAAAAGAATAACATTAATTTTATTCTGTGTGCAGTGTTTATTTATTTTATTTCATTATTTATAAGATTTTGCTGGTGATGCTGGTGATCCGTTTCTTTTCTTCCAGGGTAGTGGACAGACACTTTGTCTGTTGTGTTCTGTGAGCTGAATGAACAGTGATAGCTTAATATGTTGCTTTTTGTGGTGCTAACAAGACTTTCTATCACTGAATCAGCTCTCTACTGTACATAGACTGTATATAAAAGATGGACGGAGCCACTGCGACATCACCAGTAGATTTCTGAAGAGCAAAAATGAAGCTCTTTTGGAGTTCCCACCGTCGCCATCTTGGTAGCGTCACGCGTGTCGTTAGTCCGGGAAAGTCCAAAAAATGGACAAAGAGGTTGTGCTGAGTGGGGGACTGTGAAGGTGGGGGTGGATGATTGACAGCTTTAGCTAAGAGCTAACTGAGCCAACCCTTTGCAACGGTAGCTAACTAGCTAACGGAGGTAGGCGGGCTAAAGCTAAGGCACACTGTTAGCCAAGTAAAAACCGTGTTTGTGCTGCGCTCTCCCCTCTTTCCGCAGATATTGGATACCTGTCAATCAAAAGGACACGCCCCTAATTATGCCCAATTTCAAGATTAAATAACATCTGAACAGATGTGTTAGAAAAAATTTCACCCCCCCTTACAGTTGTCACGAAGGTAAACTTGACCTATTAATCCGAAAATGGATTAAGAGGATTTAAACATGTTTAATTCTGCTGTAAAGTTGGTGTTTTTAACATGGGAGTCTATGGGGATTTGCTCTGTTTTGGAGCCCCTAGTGGATGAGGGGGGAACTGCAATTTTTTTACACTTCCACATAGGCTTCACTTTTTACAGGCAGACTTTGCCACTTGGTACTGTAGGAGCAGGATGTTTTAAGCAGCAATCATGTTTTTTGACTCTTGTTTTCTGTTGTTTTTTGAACATGCACTAATAGATATGCATGTTCACGAGAGTTGCAAAGTCACTGTGCATGTCTGAGAAGGTTCCCCTGAAGGCCCCCTGTAATTGTAGTTCTGGAAATTGCATCATTTTATTCTCACGGCCCTGGTTTAGGAGTTCTTGCGGCTTGTCCTTAACACATCAGCCGAGCAGAACTTTCTTCTCGTGGGGCCCTGAGAACAACTGTGTGACTGGTCAGACATTTGAAATAGATGTGATCAACATGGAAAATATGAAGCAGAAAGTTGTTCAGCTTTTCTGTGGATGTGAAAGGTTCATATGTGAAACCATAATCCCCGCTCCAGCGCAGATGAAGCGTCTCATGAAGTATTAAATAATCCAGCCAAAACTAACTTTTTTCTTGTTCTTGTTACATCGAAAATAAGACCAAAGTGCTCGCTTCTCATGGAGAATGTAACAAGCTGTGTCAAAATGTCTGCTGTGGAAAGGGATGTCTTGAAGCTTCAGTCTGCAAAGAATGCAAAGAGCTATGACAACTTAACATTTGCTAACTGCTAACACCAGACTATTAGATAACCACGGTGAAGTAAAGGTAGCACACTGTCCACAGAAATAAAAGAAACAATAAATGTTAAATATTAAAATCACAAAAGCAATCAATGTCTAACAACACATGCACGAAAAACATACTCCTATACAACAACCAATCACAGCAGAGCCTCCTCTCACCTGATTCAACAACTTTAATCTCCACATTTCTCTCTGACAGCTTTCAAAATCTCTTATTTCAGCAGCCAACTTTAAGTCACAGAAAACAATTCATTCTGTGAAAGTTTCATTTATTTCTTTTCTTCTCTGTTTTTTACCTGGAAACACAGCTGTCCAGTATTTTCACCCAGCATTGTCCCGAGCACCATTCTGTGTTTATGATGTTTTATGTTGATGTCAAAAAGAACTTTCTTCAAGCAGAATGCTATCAACTCAGTGTTGATTATCCAGAACTAAGCGAAGCGAGGATTTCCAGTTCTATCATTTTATTCAGGATTATGTGAACAAGACTGAATCATTACACACGTTTAAATATTGAAATGAACTCATTTGCACTTATTTAAAGCAAATCTCTGCTCCCAGTCTGTGTAGTCTGCCTTATTTTAAAGGACTAAGCTGATCTAATTTATGTTAGATGGTCAAAAACAGTCATCTACAGGCCCCACCACCACAAAATAAATAAAACCATAAAAAAAATACTACTACTTTCTTTTCAGAGGTTTTGCCCTGAGGCAAGTAGCATCATTTGAATAAAACTGAATATCTAAATGATGATAAGAAACAGAATTAAATTATTTGTCTTAAAATCCTTTATTTTATTTCGTTGTTTTTTTTTTTTTTTTTTTTTTTACTATCTGTAAAAATATAGTTGGTTTATAAACAACAAAAAATGCTGTGTATAATAAAGTATAACCTTTTGTTTTGGATGTGTAATGAAAGGAACAAATGAGAAACTTTAGTTTACATGAGCACTTTAATGACGTCTGAACGACTTTAAGACAAATGGAGCTCTTTCTCCTTCAGCTAATCCATAAATACAAACATGTAACATCCGGACAACCAGCCACACAAAGCATTTGTCAAGTATAAATTTCAGGTCCAGTTTTCCTCAGCACTGTTTCGATAACCAGACCTGTACATCTGCTGCTGAGAATTCTTCACCTTAACATCAAACACACTACGTTCTTTTTTTTCTTTTTTTTTTTTTTAAGTGTGTGTGTGTGTGTGTGTGCGTGTGTGTGTGTTTGTTTTTTTTATTTTTTTTTCTTCGGACACTTCGCATTAGATGAATCTTAAGTTGCAGCGAACCCTCTGGCAGTTCTATTAAAGTCTTTTGGTTCCTCATCTTTACCTTTTCGCCCAATCAGACCCATTTCAAACACAGTAGAAATCTTTGTGACCGGCCTCGATGCCGCCTCCTTCAGCTTCTTAGCGTCAAACCTTGGACTAAAAAGCAACACAGGCAGTCGGTACGCAAATGAAGGTATCTCTTTTAGCTCATCCTTTGTCTCATCCTTCTTTTCCTTCTCACTCTTGTTTATCTCAATCTGGTGCATGATGTTCTCTTTAGAAGAAAACATTTGGAAGAGGACGGCATCCCACATCTTTGTTGCCTTAGGAGCTTCTTTGGTTTGGTTTTCTTCTTGGGTGCTGGACTTATCCTCCGGCTTCTCTTGTATTATTTTTTCTTCACTCTGGTCCTGCCCACTGATCTCTTTCTGGGGGGCTGTCTCTGGAAATTTGGGCTCCTCTTGCTCCACCACCATGTGCTTCTTGAGTCGGGACCATCCACTTGTTTTAGTCTTCATCCCCTTTGGCTTTTGCATGACTTTGAGAAGGGTCTCGGCTGCTTTGAGATTCTCATCTGCTTCTTTGTTCTCAAGAGAAGAGGGAGCTTTATCTGCGGAACTCGTTTCAGCTTTCTTAACTTTTTCAGTGTCTTTGGTTCTTGATTCAGCAGCGTGTACCTTTACAGGCAGGGCTGGAGCTGCAGGACCTGGCTTCGAGCCTTTAGGTTTTAGTTTGTTATCAGGTTTTATTGGTTCATTTTGGACTGAAACATCAGCTTTTATCTCATTTGGAGTTTTTTCCTTAGCTGTCTGAACTTTGTCTTTCCCTAAAAGTTTCTTGACTGCCTTCAGGGGATCTTTGTCACCACCTTTAGGCAAAGAATTTTTGGTTTCAGGAGTCTTTGGTTTGGTTTCTTGCATTTGTTTTTCCATTTCTTGTTTCTCTGAAATTTTCCCCACTGTTGCTGGAGGTTTTGGTGCCACTGTTGTTTCTTGTTTTGGTGCAGATACCAAACTTGTCTCTTGTGGTAACATTGTTCCTGGGGAGTCAGATGCTTGTGAAACGACAATGACTGGAACTGAAGGGGTAGATGCAACCTTCTCATGTTCCTTGTGGAGTTTATCAACATCTTCAGGGGTTTCTCTTACTTTTGAGACCTCCATTGTAGCTTCTTCCTTTGTGCTTGGTTGTTGGCTTTGCTCTACTGGAACCTCTTTCTCATCTTTTAACTCCTCTTTTGTTGGCATTGTTGAACTTGAAATGCCAAAGGCAGGTGAGTACGTTTTGATGCCACCATAAGCAGCATACTCAGCTGGTGTAAGTCCTCGATAGGCAGACTTGGACTTTTGAGAAACTGGGGTTCTGGGTCTCTGAAAGGCTAAATGTGAAACACTAGAAACAGATGCCCCATATGTGGGTGTCTTTGGTCTTTTGTAGCCGGGTGATATGGTCATAAGTCGGGAGGCCTCGTATGTCGGAGTCTTCGGCCTCTGATAGCCTGCCACCTCTGATGTTGATAGCACAGATGTTGGAGTTTTAGGTCTTTGGGAGCCTGCTGGTATAGTTGGACTCTTTGCTCTAAGATCAGGTTCTGACTTTGACTTTGTAATACTTTGTTGTACTGCTTTAACTGTAGGTGTTATGTCAGAGTCAATGTCCCCATTTGGTAATGACTCAGGAAGCTCAGCGGTCTTCACAGTTTGGCAAATGGATGAAGTACTCGTTGTCAAAATTGTTTGAGATGTTCTTGACCTCTCTGTCTCTACTGTGATTGGTGACACTGCAAACAAAAGAGGATTGGGTCTTGAAATTTCAAAGACAGGGGTTGTGGCCCTGGCTTTGAGGTATGCCGGAGTTTTAGGCCGTCCTGCAAAAGTTTTTGATGTTTGAAACTCATAAGTTGGTGTTTTAACTCTTTCTTCAGCTGTTGGGGTGGCTCTTTTCATCTCTGATGATGGAGTAGCTCTTTTGATTTCAGATGTTGGAGTGGCTCTTTTGATTTCAGATGTTGGTGTGGCTCTTTTGATTTCAGATGTTGGTGTGGCTCTTTTGATTTCAGATGTTGGTGTGGCTCTTTTTATCTCTGATGATGGGGTTGCTCCTTTGCCTTCAGATGTATCAGTCCTGATTGTGTTAATCTCTCCTGTTGGCGTCACACCTCTTTTGTTTTCTGTTGTTGGTGTTTGTCTCTGGGAATCTGTGCCCATTGAGGTAGGCTGAGCTGCTGTTGTTGTACTCCTTCTGAACTCCGATGCTGGAGTCAAATCTTGTTTTGTTTCCATTGATGTTTTGCTCTGAGGTGCTGTGCTGCCAATAGCAGTTAAACCAGCTGTATCATAGACTGGTGGTGTCCTGGATGTCTCATAGTAGGATGTGCTTGCTGTGTACATCCTAATTTTAGGGACATCAAACATTGGTTTTGGTGATTTTGAGGGCTCAGTTGCTTTAAATGTAGGACGTGGACTTCTAGATTTGACGAGTGGTGTCAACACAGTGAGAGGTCGAATCAAAGCTTGACTTCCTGGGACTGGATATGGGGTTGGACCTGGACTTGTGGGTTTTGAATGTGTAGTAGCTGCAGCTGAAGCAGGTCTCAGACCAACATGAGTGTCAGTAAATGTGTTATATGGTGGCTTTTTTGATTCATGCACAGTCCCCTCAGTAGCTTGCCCCATAGAGGCTGAAACTCCAGAGATGTTAGCCAATGCAGAATATGATGAAACTGTAGTGATGTGCTGAGAGTAAGAGTAAGAAGGCATGGCCACCGTTTGAGGCGACAACCTGGCTGCTCTACTGTAAGCTGCTCGCTGTGGGTAAGGAGATGCCACATGCTGATAGAGAGGCCTAACAGTGAAACGTGGGGGTTGCTGGATGCCATAGAGGGTGAGTTGTGTCTCTGGGGTCCGGGGTGGAGTGAAGTGGTCGCTGTGCTCAAGGTCAGGACTAGCTTCATTTACAGGGGAAAGGCTGGAGCGGAAAGGTGTTGCAGACTGTGCTGTCTGAGCAGAAGCCTTTTTCTTGGCAGTCCTCTTGAGGAGTTTCTGAAGACGGACGTTGTCCTTTCCAGGCTTGGGTAGCAGAGGCGGGGGGAACTGCTGGGAAAGCAGTCCTGACTGGGTAACAGTGCCATAAGCGACAGCCATGAGTGCTTCAGCACCCTGCGAAGGAAAAAGAAGTCATACACTCTCAGAAGAGAGAGACTCTAAAACTGCTAAAACGTCCCCCCCCCCCCCCCATAGAGATAACAAAGAGTTTGAAAGTTCAAAGTTCTCACCATAATAAGTTGTTCTTTCTACTGAAACATTGTTCCTGGGCTAGCTTAAATGCTAAATTGACAGTGCTATTATTCGTCTATGTCACTGTGTAACACTCTTTACATCAAACCTGCTTATTATTTTTCACATTCAGCTTCCTTCTATTCCTCCATTTTTATTTATTCGCTGAAGCCTCTTTTTCTAACTCTAAAAGCAAACTTTCTAGTGCTACCGTTAGCTCTGATTATATGCCTACTTACCCATAAACAAGCAGCAGGTTTGGGTTGCAGTTACCTTTATTTTTAGTGCATTTTAAACTGAAATGGCTGTTTGTTGTTACCATGTTGAAAACAAATGGCACCATGCAAGTCACCAGGGCTCGAATTACAACGGTGCGTTTAGGGGAGCCTTTGTCGGGCGTGCACCGTGACTTTGCACATCATGTGCGTGTGCATACATATTAGTGCGAGTAGCGCAGTCAAAAATATGGTTACTAAAAAAAAAACCCTCTGCTGCTACTGTATGCAGCTTGTTTAATCAGACACAGAGATGGAAAGTTCTTTTAACAACCACAAAAGAAAGCATATAAAGTGTTTTTTGTGTGGACGCTAACAGCACGCTACAAACGAACAACGCTGCTGTCCACGGTGCTGAAGGAACCAAAACTGATCACATTTGGAGGATTTAATTAATTAAAATAAATAAATAAAACAAAGCTGTCAAATTATTGCTGTTCTTTTCAAGACGCATCAGGAACCTTTTAGAAAAATTATGTGTAACCTGAAAGTGAACTATTTTAGGGCTCCCCCTCAAGTGTCAGTTGAATGTCTTTAGGGGAGCTTCTGTACCTTTCAGGGGAGTCGAGCTCCCCTTAGCTCCCCGTAATTCGAACCCTGCAAGTCACAGAAATTGCTTCTTATTTCAGATTTTACCTAAATATTTCTTTTATTACAGCAAAAAGTTCAAATATGAAATGAAATGTCAATTTTGCAGCCTTTGAGCTGATGAATTCTGATGATTCTTAAAAAGAAATTTTATCATTTGAGACAGAAAATATTGAAACCAAAATATCTATGTTTGTATAATAAATGTTTTCTCTTTCTCTGTTTTGCAGATTTATGTCACAGTGATTACTGAGATGGTGTCCTTTCTTCAGTTTCCATCTTCATCTCACTACAACATCTGGACAACAATTGCAGTCTCAGTAATCTGATTACACTTTATCCCATAAATTACCTTTTTTGACTCTCCCACCTGAACACAAACAATCCAAATGATCAAGTCTAAAATATTTGATGATTAAATGTTTATTTTTCTCAGATTTTCTGTTTTTTTTTTTTTTTTTTTCTTTTTGTTGTTTAACAGCCTTTTGTATCTAGTATTATGTACATACTGTGAGCTTTACCATTTCTATTTTTCACCACAGTGTTTTCCAGTAAACTATTTCAGACATCTAGGTAATCTTTGTATGGGGGTACTTTGAGAAACTTGTTTGACCAGAAGGAGTCTAAGTACGAAATGTTCACATCTTCCACATGATTTTATTTCATCTGTTCTACACTTACATGTTGGTTAAACAACAATCTGAAAAATGGGGCTTGGAAGCGACAAATATAGATAAACTGTAAATAGTGCGTTTTTATTACACTGATGAGGTGACTGATGATATTGTACTTTTGTGCAGTTTAAGTATTTACCCAAATTTGACTTAGTGGCTTAGTGTAATTAAATTGATTTATTTGGAAAATAGCTGCATTACAATTAATTGGATTGAACTGGACTGTATCTTTAAAAGTGCCTTTCGATTACTTTGTCATTGCCCTCTCTGACACCTTCATCTCTGTTTCTGTACCACAGCAAACACATTTTACCCATCTGATGTGTGTATAACCATTTTTCTTGAATAAATTAAAGTCTTTTTCTCTTCACTGCATTTCATAATGTTTTATTAAATATTAATTATAATACTATTATTATTATTATTATTATTATTGATGTCAGAAAGCTGCAACCAAACACGTTATAACATTTGACATTTGAATTTTTTTTTCCAAACTTAAAACCCTAACAAAATACACTGACATTTAATTTAGTTATTACTGAATAAGTAGTGATTCATGCAGAAAATCTGTGAATTTCAATTATTATTATTATTATTTTTTTTTTTCAAGGTTAGGATTTGAGGTGCATCCTGAACACCTGTACACAAACAGCATGCAATAACATTTCAGTCACCAACTGAACACACCTCCGAGTGTTTGTGAAAAAATGTGACTAAAAGGATCTGGGATCTCCATGCTGTGAATGGACCAACACCAGCATGTGTCACCATGATGACAGTTTCTAACTCCATCAGAGTGTAATTTGAGTTGACATAACAATTTTCTTCTATGTGAAACACGACAGCCAAACATACAGAACATACAGAAAAATAATACATTTAGGGATAGATTGAAAGTTTGCCCGTTAGAGTTAATTAAATTAAATTAAATTAAATTAAATTAAATTAAATTAAATTAAATTAAATTAAATTAAATTAAATTAAATTGTTTCCGTATATCCTCTAATCTATGGTAAAAAGCACATGCAAAAGATTTTCTTAGAAAACACTGCAGTGTGCTGCTGTATTACATCATTATGAGTTTTTTTTCTAAACATCCAGAGATTAACTCTGCAGGGACCAGACTGATCTCCTGCTGGATGATGTTACCACTTGGTTCTGGAAGCCTCTGCAGAGCCTAATTTTAGTGTGCAGAGGACGCTTGCCAATCATCTCCCCCCCTTTTTTAAGACTCCTGGCTTTTTACAGGCTGCATCACTTTCTTGAAAACAATAAATCAGTGCTATGATGCAGTTCAGATAGAGTCTGCAGGTTCAGCTGCTTTGAAGCCTTCAGAAACAAACTTTGTGTCACAGGAGTACTGTGTCATCAGCTGCAGACACGTCACACGTATTCTCATGAATGTTTGGGTCAATAGTTCTTACGATCTTTTTATATATGCGGGTTATGACTGTTCTCCCTTTCCATATCATATTCCATCCTTTTCTAAATGCTTGATTTCACCTGCTGCAGACTACATGTTTAATTTTATTTAAATCTGCATGTACTGCTCGTATCACATGGGCGCTCAGTGTGTGACTTTTAGCAGTTTTGGGCTGAAGCCACAGTTTCCATTTAAAATGACCAAAAGTGAGTTTGTTCTGTTGATGCAGCCTGAGGGGGTGAAGGGGGGGGGGGGGGGGGGGGGGGGGGGGGGGTGTCACAAGAAAGTGGATGAATTTGTTCAGTGTATGAGGAGCTTGAACACGTAATAAAACTTCCTGTGTACAGTTGAGTAAAGAAATGAAGAAGTTTATATATATATATATATATATATATATATTTGTGTGTGGGTATGTGTGTGTGTGTGTATGCATGTATAAAAGAAACCTTTTGTGTATTAAAAAAGATGCTGTGACACTTGTTGTTTTGGGTTTAAATGGTACAACTCCTCCAGCTCTGATGTATGCATGAACTAAATTAGCTCTAAATGGGTTAAAAGAGGTCATTTCTGCAGATAACAAACAAAACTGACTGCGAGACTGCTTCTTCCTCTGCATACTTATATCTGAGCATATATATCTGCTGAAGGGTGAAAGTTAATGCAAAGCACCTGACCCCATGACATCACAGCCCGCTGACATTGGATAGGGCTTCAGAAATACTCTGTCACTGAGAAGATCCAATCACAGGAGGTCACAATAACATAAATGGTTTATGAGCCTGCAGCTTGGACATTGTGGAATGAGTTTGTAGTGAACTTTGTTGCTTTGCAAAAGTGAAAGTGTTGGGAAAAATGTCAATTTAGAATAAAATAGCTGTAAGACGTTTTGACCTTCACATCAATCATCTCGTCTGCAGATAAACAAGTCTTTAATATCTTTATTATCCTCAGCCTTCAGTTAAATGTAGGCCAGTGTCAGTACCCCCTCCCCCCACCAGCCCCTCCCTCCTGAATTTTCAGCCTGCCTGATCCTCATTCCTCCTTTTAAGGCTTTGGTAGTTTTGGTATTTGGAGTGCCTTCAGGATGCAGGTTCAAAAGAGGAAACTGTAATAATAGCTGTGCAATAAAAAAAAAAACAAAAAAAACAAGCAGCTCAATAATGACTTCTTTAAGAAAATGAAGGCAGCCCAAAATCGTATCACCACCCCCAGCAAAGTAACGAGGCTTTTACACAAACATGGCACATACCAGGAAAAAGTGAGTTAGGATGAAAAATAGAGGAACTTACCAGGTAAAAACTTGATAGTGGAGTTCAAAGCACTCCAGGCAGGTTCCCCTTCACAGAACAAGAGAGAACAATGATTCTGCTTAAGTGGAGAATATCACACTCAAAAAGACGACTTTAATCCCAACAGCTAAACTACAGCTCAAATCAAAACATGATCACCGTTCAGTCAACACGACAGAGGAATGACAGGGCACCGGGGGATGAGAAAGTTCAGGGCTAACACTTAGCTCAGCCCCGCTGGTGCTTTCACTGATGACCAGAAAATTTACCGAGCTCCACTGCTGAAGTGTTCTGCATCCTGACCACTACCAACAGGTTCTCTCTGCTCTGTCTGGAGAAGAAAAGCTGGAATGGTAGGGAATGTTTACCTGTAGGACTGCTGCTTTAGGGGGCGGCCGGCCAGCTGCTGCCTGCTTGTCCCAGCCCGGAGTGTTAGAACGGCAGGTTCATGTTGAGCCCAGCTTGGCCCCCCTTCCTACAAATGGAAGGAACAGGCGCCATGGCAGTCCAAAAATAAATCCTGAGCCCTGTGGGCTGCTCAGTGACAGCAGCAATGTTGTGACAGCAGAGCGAGGCAAGGCAACATGTAGCACCAACAGGCCAACACCTAAGGTTTCACCACCTCAGAGCTCTAAAAGTGGGAGCTAAGGGCCACCCAGGGGCTCTGAAAGGGTGTCCCAAGGATCCGACGTGGGGCTTCACAGTGTCCTCTGTAGAATGATGGAGGATTCATATCACATTAGCCTCTGAGCATTCTTTGGCTGCTGTAAGATTCCTGTTTTTCTATGGGAGCCTGAAGGCATTTTAGGATCTGGCTTGAGGAGTAGGTTTGTGTTCTAGCAGGGTTAATCTTTCTTCATCTACAGTAAAAGCCTTCAGTTCTAACAAGTTGGTGGAGAGATTCCACTGGTGAACATTACAGGAACATTCACGTCAAAGGCTGTTCATGCCACAAGGTGTCTCTGGCTCACCTGGCCAAGCTGTTGGTTGTTTCAGTCACTGTCATCTCTTAATTGTTAACCTGTCTAACCAAAACTGTTTTAGTCACATGATCCAACATTCGAATGTTGTGGAACCTCCTGGAAGAGGGTCAAGGCTGCACTGTAGAAGCTGGAAGGTGATGCCTGAGGCCGCCTGAAGGAGTAGGGTTGATTCTGACACTGGTACAAGCATAAAGGTCTTTTGTTGTTCTTATGATAGATGTGTATTTGCAGTATCATATTACAGAGTGAATGAAACATCTGAACAAGCGGAAATTTATATAATGCAAAATATTTTATTCAGGGATTCGCAATAAGTTATTTTATTGGTTGAATACACATATTTGTTTATTTATATTTGTTTCACATCAATATTTTGCACAAAGTACACATAATATGTGAAGCTTGAAGGAAAGTTTGACCATAAGCCATGTTTTCCCGTTTAGAGATGTGGATTATTTGTGGAACTGCCGAGAAGTCAGTTTAAGGCCCCCTCTGTTCTTAAACCTGTGACTGCAGCGCCACCTGGAGGATGCTGGATGTACATTCAGGACCACAAATTAATCTTGTTTAGGCTTAACAGCTGAACAGAGACATAACATAACTGATCCAAATAATCCTGCAGAGCATTTAATATAAAAAAGGTAAATGTTGCTCAGTCAAATACAAGTAAATAAGATAAATAAAGACAAAAGATATATATCACTGCTGTAAAATAAAACGCTTTGTACTCTTAGTAAAACTTTACTGATAGAGACAATAATAATATGACTGTATGAATAAAAGAGAACATTTCTAGACATTATTCTGCTTGTTGAAATATGTATCATTTTGCATGAAATGTGTTTTTCTTTATCCTTATTTGAGACACAAGAGTTTGCTTTTAGATATTTGAAAGTTTAAGTTAATAAAACTCTCAGTTTATTATTTTCTGTTAAGACTGAGTCTCTCCTTCTGATGGATTTCTGCAAGCTGAGGCTTCAAGATGGTTGTCTTCTTTAGACAATGCTGCTCACTAATGTAAGTGTGTGTGTTTCCAGACTGGTGTGGGAGCTTCAGAAACACCACCTGCTTCTCCGCCCTGACGTCCAGCTCTCATCTCACTCTCGGGAGAAATTTGCTTGCCTAATGTAGCTCCCCAGAATAGCATCCTGTGGCCATCTTGGCCGTCGCCTTCACCAAACTTGAGCCTCCCTCCTCAGCACTCGACCTTTCCATCTCCTTATTGAGTGCCAGAGGAGGTAGAGGTGGGGTGGGGGGCGCTGGAGAAATGGTTCCTGCCCCATCACAGGGACGGCCTCACCTCTGAGCCTCCTCTTCGGCCAATAGGGAAGGCGATCGGATCAGGTTTCACTATAACAGAAGGACATAATCAGCGTGGTAAGTGTGCAGAACCTTACAGCCTGTCTTGGCCAGCTGGGAGCTCGCTTCATTCAGCTTTTCTGAGGTAAGGAAGAAGGGGAGAGCATGAGAGTGTGAATGGTATATAAAGATAAGGAGATAAAGTTCACTGTCCACAAACATCAGTCGAACTGAGTCCACACACGTAAAAACAAAAAAATTCCCTGCTACTGCTAACAGAGGCTGATCATCATGGTGGTGTTCAGATGATGGATGGAGGGTGGAGGAATTGTTTTATGTGTGTTTGAGTCAGTGAATAAAATTGCAGCCGAGTGCCTGAGGAGCTGACAAGAAGCAGGAGTTGGGCACCAAAATGTGAGAATGAATGTGATTATTTTTGGAATTTAATCTAAACTTTAGAAATGAAACTTTGACAGATTGAAGAGTTTTTGGTTTCTCAGCAGACAAGCAGCAGCAGTTTGTTGTTGTTTGTGAGGTGGTTTGGTTGGAGTCCAGGAACCTTGTGAAGGTTCATACCTGAGGGATTTACAGATGGCTTAAAGCCTTTGAAGCAGCTTTCCGCTTCAGGAGACAGAAGACGACAAGCACAACTCGGGTTACACCGTGAAGCCAGCGCAGATGAACCCGCTGCTCGCTTTCAGACGCTGCTCTTTTTGCATTACAGGGTTTCAGAGCTCAAAGGGCTGATGTTTAGAGCTGCTGGTGAAGCTGTAAATGAAGGTGTACATTAAGCTGACATAGCTGGAGGATGAACACTTTAACATCCTGAACCAGGGACCTCCAGTGTGGATGAGATGGAATTATCTAAATGTGGAGCATTTCTCCTGGCGACCATCATTACATCATGGTGTAAACACACCAAGTTTGGCATTTACAAGATTTAAAAAACAAGCTGAAGAAACCAGACGTTCAACCTTTAAGCTTCCTGACAGTCTCTCTGGGTTTATTTTACTTCTTGAGCTGAGACGTGTTTGTCAGCAGGGACTTTCTGGAAGATGATTGAAGGAACCATGTGAGGGGAGGATGACCAGATAAGGGAATGATGGTGGAATTATGGGTAGTTGTCCAGGGGATGGAACCCAATCTTCAAAATCATGTCCCCTGAAACTGGATCTCAGACCTGCGCAGCTGTTTGTTGGAAATAGTTTTGATGTGGGGACGGCTTCATGGTGGCCTCACACTAATAAGACTAATCTAAAATCAAATATGTGATCAGATTTAATTATCAATTCAGGTTGTCACAAAAAAAAAATACACCTGTTTAACTTTGATTGTTAAGGTCTGGGTTTATTAAACACTGTTAAGAAGCCTTAACACTGGCGCTGCTAAGAACTGGAACAAAAGTGGGTAAAAAATGAACACCTTTGATGCTAAAATCAGTCGGAGTGATGGAGAGGACGGGAACGTGACCTTCTTTATGCCCAACTGTGACATTAATCTCCTCTTTCAGCAGGTGAAAACAGACTAAGGGCGTAAATCTATGTTTGTCCTCCTTCTCGATTCTCCTGAGAGAAGCAGATTCATGACTGAGGCTAAAATTTCAGTCCAAAGTCTAAAAGTCTCACACTAATTATAAACACAAGATGTTCGGATGTTTGGGAATGCTGAAGTTACAAAATTCCACAAGACATTTGAAGTCATTTCAGTAGGACAGAAAACACACACACACACACATATATATATATATATATATATATATATATGTGTTTTCTTGTATATAAGGGATAAAATGTGGATGGAAGGAGGGTGGGGTTTGGTCAGGGTGGGGCTGGTAGCACATATTTAAGACATCTGCAACTTAATCCTGAGCTATTAATATCCCGGGCTGCACAGTCGCTCCTTCCAGACTTTAAGTTGTCTTTTCTCTGGATTTCAGGTTTCAAAGTCCACTGCCACCATGTCTGACACAGAGGAAGTGTAAGTGATTCCACGTTTTCAAAAACACTGTGCTGAGCAGTTTGGCAAAAAAACTTTAATTAAGGTTTAACTTCAGGGCTTTCTGAATGGGAGATGTTGATCAATTTAATTTGGAAATCTTAGTTCCAAGTGGACTTATTCTTTTGTCAAGCCGTTTCTACATCAAACACAAACTAGTTCCCAGTGTTGATCTATGAATGAATACTGAGAATGTCTTTCTCTTCTGTGTTGCAGTGAGCAGGTCGAGGGTAAGTAGCATCACTTCACCTGTTATAAGAACTCATTTGCTCACATTTGATGCAGGTACAGTCAGGAGCTCCATGCTTAATCCCAGTATTATTTCACAATCTTGCCTAACTGACTTTCCATCCCATATAGAGAGTTATTTGCACTGGCCAAATTCCTATGTTTGCAGGTTTGGCTTGACTCCTCCAGATTCATGCTGTGCAACAATGCTCTCTGTCTCTGAAGCAGATTTGCACATATGACTGTCATTGCCAGGCAGCCACTTTGCCAACAAGACAGTGTCGAACATCTTGTTGTGTGAAATCACAATCTGAAGCTATGAAAAGTTAAATGACACAACACTGCACTGACCTGTTGGCAAAGAATCCTGCAGCTCTGCATGACCATCTGTAACTGTGCAGACGTCCTGAGCTGAGCACACTTTCAGGTGGAAAAATAAAAAGAAACTTTGTGATGCCAGTTTGTAATCCAGCCTGAGAGCTCTGATCAGCCCAGACTACTGCTTTGTGTATGCTCAGCATGGATCCCCAGTGTACCCACATTTTGCATATTTTTTCTGCCAAAATGGGTGCAAATGGGATCTGTTGACAATGTTCTTCTGCTCCTTTCTTTCTCGGATGGACACAAAGAATTCGATGGTAAGAAACGGCCGGCAGACTTGGGATAAGTCTCATCGTAGTCATACTAATGTGTCGGTCACTTCTGGAGACGTGTGTTTTTGTCCTCCACGTGTATTTATTAAGGCATGCTGGTTCAGACTAATGCTATTTGTGACTGAAGAGAGGAAACAGGATAAAAACATGTCGGAATCTGTCTCCCTTTGTCTTTGAGCACATCCAGTTGCAGTGCAGCTACGTTTCAGTCCCAGTTCATCCATCAATGACTACTTTTTCCCTCCTGTAACTGCTTGCTGTCTCACCTGCTTTAGTGTCATCTAGTGGCGGTTCCCCTAAACTGCACCATCATCAACCTCCTCATTTCTCACATCTTGGCTTTTTTCACTCACCACCAACCACCTTTCTTCCCTTCTCCCCCCTCCCCTGCTTCTATTAACCCTCTCACTGCCCCTCCTCCTCCCCACCCGACACACCGCATGATGTTTAGCTGTAGAAGAGGAGGTAGTAGAGGAAGTAGAGGTGGCCCCTGAGGCGGCCCCTGAGCCAGAGCCTGAGCCAGAGCCTGAGCCAGAACCAGAACCAGAACCAGTGGTAGAGCCAGAGCCAGAGCCAGAACCAGAGCCTGAGCCTGAGCCTGAAGGTATGTTGCAAGAAGGGGGGAGGGGGCTATTCTATCATCCTTTGCCAGGTCCACTGATTACAGTCAGCCAGACAGACGCCACTAATCCTGTTCCACAAACATTTCCCACATGTCTGCTAACACTACCGTCCTTTCACCTTTAGACAAAGTCAAATACATGAGGACACGTCTTTTCTGCAGCACTACCACAGTAACAGTAGGACTGATATCAGAGGAGCTACAGAACAGCCTTAACCTGCCCACATCTGCACAGAATCATGTTTTCATTACCAAAATTATTATTTAAAATTAATTTACTAAATGAATGGATTGAAAAGGTCAAAAGCAGAAATGCCTCCCTGGACTTGCTGGATGAACTTTCCTGCTAACATGTTAGCACTTAGCATTTACAGTTATTAGTCAAAGGCCGTAACGTCTAACATTTTCTGTCTTAAACAGTTCCTGGAATCAAAATGCAGAGCTAGCTTTAGCTTCCTTGTTCATTTAACTATTAAATGTGAATACAAGTAATTGATTCTGCCAATATAAATAAAAAACATAAATGCATTTATTTATAGAACTAAACTGTAAAACTGGTTTTAACATATTTAGTGCATATAGCTTAATTTTAACCTAGTTGTTATTAATACTAATCTTAAATAAGCCATATAAACTTTGAAAAGGGACAAATAAATTACTGTACTTGAGTTGAATCAATGTAAATAAGACGAGTATTTCACAATACTGTTTACTTCTTTTAACAACAAATTAGAGGTAATTTGTTGTATGCAACTTTGCACTTTTACTTTTACTTTGGGAGTTTAGTAATAGTTTAAATGACCCAGTAATCTGATGAGCTCCACCTTCAAAAATCCTGGTGTGAGGAAACCAGTTCTCAGCCGAACAGCCAGGAAAACATGTTCTGGTCTCCATATTGACCTCATATCAGCAATAATCCATCTTTCACAACCTCATGCACTCACAGCAAATTCACATTTACCAGGTTTATGTAACTTCCACAAACTCACATCAAGTTAACAAAAACATTTTCTTTTTATTGAGTAAAGCCAACTAGTTAGACTTTACAGTGTAGCTTTCTATATTTTAGACTCAAGCATCGACAGCAAACACAAGGAGGGTTATAAAAGTTTAGATTAAAGCTAAAATATGTAAATATATAATAAATTTAGACCTCTTTTATCAGCCTAATCCCACTCAGCTACTTATATGCGCTTCAAGTACCTCCTGTAAATGTTTTTATATTATATTTTTATATCTCTGGTTGCTTAATTTCAGAGGAAAACATTTACCTCCAAACAAAAAATCATTTTTAGATTTGGTCTTCTTCCTCGTCATATCAGATCACCTATCACGTTTCATGTAGCATTCACATGTTTTTATCCAAAAATTAAAGTTCTTAAAGAAACCAGGAAATTTCGTATGAAAGTGGGGTTAAATTTTCTTTGAGCTGTTTAAGAGTAAATTGTATTTTCTTTGAATGGAAACTTTACATGTTTGAGTGTAAATTCTCAGACTGTTAGAGAATTTACACTCAAACATGAGACTGAACATGCACTCATGCTGTGCTGCAGCAGGGTTAGCTTAAGCTTTCAGGATGTCTGCTAACACTCCCATCTGTTCTGCTTCTGTTTTTCAATGCTTGCTGCATGCAGCGGCTGTTGAAGAGGAAGGTATGTTGACAGAAACACTTCTGATGAAGTTGTTATGTGTTTTCTGGTTTTGATGGTCCAACAGTGTCTGTCCAATTCTGATCTGTCTGTCATAATCCAGGAGCGCTGGCCAATTGGCATTGAGAGTCTGAAACCAAATTTACACATAATTTTTGTGTTTTAAATGAGTTTAGAGGAAAATTGAAAGTATCAGTGGAGGAAAAAGGGTGAAAGAATACAAACACTAACTCATGCTTCACTGTGCAGCAACACCATTTTTCCAATCCTGCTATGCGACTCATCATCTGCATGACACGGAGCTGCCAGAATCTGGGTTACATGGGACGTAATGGGGAAAGTGATTTGTCACATTTGTGTTATGAAGTTCTGGGGTCAAGCCAAAAATAATAAAAAAAAAAAACAAAAAAAAAAAAACAAGAGACATGTTGTAGGTGCAATAACAAATCAATCTTATCTAACAGGTGAAACCACTTTATATGAATAATTCTGCAAGATAGTTCTTACTAAAGTCCATAATCCCTGTTTTAGTGGTGTGGTTCTGATTTTACTACATCTACATACATCTGTTTGCTCTTGTTTGAGTCTTGTCAAACTAACTGAAAATCCGATCAGGCTTTTCTTCTTCATTAATCGTATGTGTCCTGTAAAATGTTTTCTTTCTAACACAAACTCATCCCTTCTTCATTTCTTAACCTGCAGAGGAGAAGCCAAAGTTCAAGTAAGTTTATATTTGATCTCATCTGACTTCCAAAAACACCCTAAAACTCAGTGATGTGTTGCTCACGACCCAAACGTTCCCCACAGGCCCAGTGCTCCAAAGATCCCAGATGGTGAGAAAGTGGACTTTGATGTAAGTGGAGCCGAACTTTCAACTTAAAGTGTGAATGTTCTGGTGTTTCTCTTCTCGGCTGAGCACCGTGTCTGTTCTTCCACCTCGCAGGACATCCAGAAGAAACGTCAGAACAAGGATCTGATGGAGCTGCAGGCTCTGATCGATGCTCACTTTGAGTGCAGGAAGAAGGAGGAAGAGGAGCTGATCGCACTCAAGGATAGGATTGTGAGTGTTCGATGTTTTACTGCATGAAGTGGCTGTCAGATAAGAGATGGCAGACAATGTTTAAGCTAAACATTATTGTCCCCCACAAAGAAATTTTGTATGCAAGCAGCAGGTCACCACAAAAAAACATAAACACCAAACCACTCGACATGCCACACGAAGCAAAAACATTCTTAAATACAAGACGTGTTTTTGGCAGCACCATGTTTGTTTCAGCCTGCCCTGATTTCTGAGGTGAGCAACTCAAAGCAGCAGATAAAATAGAAATTAAAACTGATTCAATAAAACAACATCAAAACATTTTTATAAAAAGTTAAATCTCCTTAGTTAAGGATAAAAATCCATGCATTGATGTAAAACAGCATCAGTGTTGTCATCTAATGTAAGTGTATTGTCTAAAATGGTTCCTGGATATTTGTAGTGATCCCCCCTTCATGTGCCTGGCCTTAGATCTGGACCGAGGAACAGGTGGATACTTTTTTATATATATATTTATGTCTAGAAAAAGGCTTTTACACCAAGAAACAACTGGACCGTAATCATCGTTAAGAAGAGATAAAACAACCAAATCGTCTGCAAACTTAATGAAGTGTGCAGACAAGTTCTCTGCACATCTTTAAAGTCTAAAACTTTCTTTAGACGTTTGCTGTCTTCTAAAACATGTAGTTTAAGAGCTGATCTAAATAAAAGATGTCCTGTAAACAATAAGCCATACCTGAAAAAAAAATCATCTTTACATCAGAATCTACAGATTTAATGTGTGAAAGCCGTTACGATGCTGTGCAGACAGAACATGTGTGAAACATGACCAGCAGTATTCTGCTTTGTGACGTCCCTCTGAAGACGTTTGCCTCGTGGTTTTCCTCCTCCTCTCCTGCAGGAGAAGCGTCGTGCTGAGAGGGCTGAGCAGCAGAGGATCCGTGCTGAGAAGGACAAGGAGCGGCAGGCCAGACGAGAGGTTAGCTCCACTAACAAACCTTCATCATCTCCTCCTGCACTTTTCAATTTAGAATTTCTTTGTTTTTTATAATAATTATTTATGGATCCATCCCAGAGATTTTTTAACGACGTTCTTTTTTGTTTAATAATTTTTCCTTTGTTATGATTCTGTTGTGAACCCAGGAGGAGAGGAGGATCAAGGAGGAGACTGACGCCAAGAAGAAGGCTGATGAGGATGCCAAGAAGAAGTCCGCTCTGTCCAGCATGGGCTCCAGCTACAGCAGCCACCTGCAGAGGGTCAGTGCACACACACGCACACACACACTCACACACACACACACACACACAATACCACTTATGTAATCTTTATACGTCCTCCAAACAGGCCGACCAGAAGAGAGGAGGAAAGAAGGAAACTGAGAGAGAGAAGAAGAAGAAGATCTTGGCTGCCAGACGCAAGCAGCTCAACATTGACCATCTGAATGAAGACAAGTTGAAGTACGAGTCCTCACACACGTTGAAACACATCTCACCACTCATACGTTTTACTTTAATCTTTGATTTGGTGGAAAGCGGAAGTCTAGAAATCTTGGAGATGATCTGGAGGATTAATGTTGTAAAAAGCTGATTTGATCTGAGGAATGATCTGAGGAGCAGGTGAAGCTCTGCAGGAGGAGCAGGTGAAGCTCTGCAGGAGGAGCAGGTGAAGCTCTGCAGGGGGAGCAGGTGAAGCTCTGCAGGGGGAGCAGGTGAAGCTCTGCAGGAGGAGTCTCGGTCTTCTCTTGGTCTCGGTCAGCAGCTGCTGTAAACGATCTGCAGAATGAATCTTTTCTACACAAGCCTGCGTGTAGTTTGGAACATTTTCAGAATGCAGAAATCAGTAAAAACAAAGAAGACATTGAGGAGCTTCTGGTGGTGATTCAGAGTGGCTTCCGTCTGAAACAAACATGGACGTGTTTGCTTCCCTGCAGGGATAAGATCAACGAGCTGCACGACTGGATGCGCCAGCTGGAGTCTGAGAAGTTCGACCACATGGAGAGACTGAAGAAGCAGAAGTATGAGGTGAGACTTCTGAGGCTTCAGTCGTGTGAGGAAGGGTTGGGAGGATGATAACCTCCGTAACATCCATTTTATAGCTCCACTTTTCATTTGTTTGTTATTATTATTATTATTTATTGTTATTGTTCTATTTATATTTGTAAATATGTATTTATTCATTTTATTTTGTCTAGCGATCCCGTCTTTATATCTTTAATATTATATTGATATTATTATTTATATGAATCATTTTACTTTACTTTATTCTATTTATTTCCAGGTTTAGGGATGAAAAATCATGTTTATTATATTTTCTAATTATTATGTTTTTATTATTTGTCCTATTTATTATTATTATAGTTAGTTAATTACATTTTTTTCCAGGCTCAGAGACATGAAATCTTGCTTATTATATTTAAATAATTACAACTTTATCATTATCATTATTTGTTTTAGTTATTTCATTTTATTTATTATTAATTTATTATTACTTTTTTATTATTGATTTTTCTAGGCTTTATTGTAGATATTGTTTATTATATTTTAATAATCATTTAAGTATTATTATTTGCTTAATCATTTATTTATTATATTATATATTATTTGAATTATTTATTTTATTTTGTACCTTCATTTTTATTTATTTGCTTTTTAAAGGTGAGGGGCAAGTGACTCTGTTGATTACTTTATTATTTATTCTAATTATATTATATATTCTTATTTATTATGTTATTTATGTGTTTTAACACTGAGAGACAAGAGATGCCATTTATAATATTTTGATTATTATAATTTTTTTCTAATTATTTTATATATTATTTTAATTTTTTATTTTTTCTACACTGAAAGACAAGAGGTATTTCAGTGTTATGATGTTATTAAACAGAAATTTGACATTTTCAGATTATTCACATTGTTATTACTATATATTATTATATATGATACTTAACTGCATTAGATTTCTTTTTTGTTTTTGTTTTTAGACCATTTTTCACGGTAAAAAAAATATCTATAAAATATGATGAGAACTTAATTAAATCAGCAGTTTAGTCCATTATTTTCAATACTCACTTAAAAACAAACAAAATTTATATACATAGTCTAATAGATCCCAACGATTTCTGATCATTTATTCCATGAATTCATTTGTATTTAGTGTTGCTGAATGTTTATGGTCTTTCACTTTAAAATAGTACCAGTATTTGTGTAAGTCGCTGGAACAGCCGGGTGCATTTTTAGAAAATATTGAGGCCAAAATCTGCCAGTGCTGAGCTTTGTCAGACCCAACAGCCTTGTGGTTGTGGATGTGGTTTTGCTGCTGGAGTCCTCAGATGGGTTTCCTCTTGTTTCCTCTGGCTTGAACCCTCCGTGTACTCTGGTTTCCTCCAGGTTACAACCCTGCGTAAGAGAGTGGAGGAGCTCAGTAAATTGTAAGTAGTGAAGATGAGTAGAGCTCTGGCTGCAGCTTCAGGCTCGTTGCATGTTAGCATGAAGAGAAGCAGAGCAGCCCGAACAAGGTTAAAGAAACAATCAGCTGCTATCTTCTTTACTTCGTATTCAGTCAGTTGTGGTTCTGAGGGAACTGATGGTAAGCCATCAAAACTCTAAAGCTGAGTGAGACTGGAGGTAAAGGTGTTGTGGGATGACCAGGTGGTCCATCAGGTAAGAAATAATCCACTGATTTGATGTTGCTCCTTCTTGAGGGACCATGATGGTAATTTTAATGCAGGGATAATGAGGACCCCTGATCCTCCCTGTATTAAATGATCAGGTTCCCAAGATGCTTCAGTCTGGATGGAGCTGGTTGTGAAGGAGAAAGAGGAAAGGAGTGGGTCTCCTCAGAGGTAAACGTGTCCACCTGCATGTTAAAGCTGCTGTGTCGTTTTCAGGTGCTCATGTTCAGGAACCGAATCGATGTGCTACAGAAGCAGTAAGTACAGTCGGTGTTACCTTCACTGACCCCCAGTAATGTCAGAAATCAGCCTTTCATTTAACTCCCTTCGCCTGAGTGTAAGGAAACCTACTTTTCCCAGGAGTAAACAATAAATGTATTCTTAAATAAAATGAATATGCCTATTATATGAATAAACAGAACTAAAATGATAAATCTTCAAATTAATATATAAAAAAAAACATTTAGAGATTATTTATATTAGCCAATCTAATAAAAATTAAAAATGCATAATAAAATGTTTTGTATTCTATCATTTATGAGTCTGGCCTTTTAGCATATATATATATATATATATGCTAAAAGGCCAGACTCATAAATGATATTATATATATATATATATATATATATATATATATATATATATATATATATATATATATATATATATATTCAGGCTGTGTATATATATATATATATAGTTTTATTGTTTGTGTTATTTCAGTTACATCATCTCAAATTAGTTTTGTTATTAGGTTTATTTGTGAACCTTATTTCTATATTTTATTGGCATATTCCATTATTTAAGTAATAATTTATTAAATGGTGAGTAAAATGGTTTCCATATGGGTGAATATCACAACTTTTCCCTCAGTGTGACATAACTGTCGTAACACTGAAGGCAGCTGATGGCAGAAAGTGACCAAATCTATTTTCTAAATGAAAAATAGATATTGGCCAATTAATGCCTTGTAAAACTAAGACATTAATTTGATTCTGTATTTTTTCAGATTGTTTGTTGAGAAGTTTGACTTTACGAACTCTCAGCACAAACATGAAACACTGAAACCACCACATGCATCAGACTGTGGCCTTTAAATTAACACAAGGTTTATTTTTTATCACTTCTTATGTTGAACAATTAAAGCCATAAATACTAAAACCTTAACACGACAACTAGGAATTCAGTCCACGCTGACATGCATGAACTTTGTGTTTAGGTTTGAAAATACAAGAACTGTCAGTGGTATGGAGGTATTTCCCTGTCTGTAATCAAGAGTGTAATTGTTTGATCTGAGAGCAAGATTTCTGGTTTTCACCTTCAAATATCAAATCACTCTCTCTCAAAACTGCTCTCTCACTCAAAAAGGTCCTTCTTGATCTCAAATATATCATTCTTCCTTTCAAATTTCTGCTCCTCTTCTCAAGTTTAGTGTTGCAGGTTTAAATCTCCTGACCTCACACACGCACACACACACACACACACACACACACACACACATTCTCTGCTCATAACTTGTGCTCTTGAATATTTTTTCCAAATCGAACAATTGTGCTCTTGATTAAAGATAGTGAAATACCCCCATACAGTAGAGGTTTGTACCATTAGCTACGTGAAAACGCATACTCAGGCTAAACTGAACAGTTTCTGAGTCACTGTCCTGCAGATCTGAAATGATCCCTGATCATCGCCTGGTACAGGACTGACACAGAACTCTGCTAATAAATGAGCTGGATGTTAAACAAATTTAAAGCAGGATTTTAACTGGCTGACTGTTGTGATGTTAAAAAGCTGGTTAACAAACATACAAACAGCTGTTAAGGTTAAATATCAAGGTCAGGTCTGTCTGCCCTCACTGAGCTTCATGGATAAGTCAGAGCCTCCTGGGCCCTGATCATCAGCCTGAGCAGGTAAGTGCTGCACGAGTTCGTCAGCTGCGTTTTTTTTTTCTACTTACACCAAATTCTTACTGAAAATCTCCTTGATGGAAACACCGAGGTTTAAATGTTCTTTTATACTCAGTTATTTTATTTATAATGTTTGTTTTTCTTTGTTAATCAGAACAACTGGCTGCTAATTTAACTAAAAAAAATTGATCATTGTCATATAATGTATAAATACGATAAACAAAAATACCTGAAACTGAAATATGTGGTCATCAGATTGAGCATTGGTGCATAAACTATAAGCTATGTTTTATATGTAGAACTCATATAAGCTCATAAAAGCCTTTAGTATAGATGAAAATTCACAAGTTTGGTCGCAATAATGATATATTGATTCAGTGGATAATGATTCAGTGGTTGCAGATTTCACTCATTCTGTCCTGACATGGTTTGGATCAGATATGAGGCAGATTTCACATTTTCAGCTAAAATATAAAAATCTAAATTTCTTCCTGATGAATCATTTAAATGAAAAACAATTTGTTGTCTGAGCAAAAACAAACTGACATTCTAGATGTTGAGCTTTAAAATTTTTACACCATGGAAAATAAACTGGGGAAAAAATTATATTTGTAGATTTTAAACAAGAGAATAATGTAAACATTCCTCCTATTTAGAGTCTTAAACCAAATACCTTTACTACTTAGTTTTAATAACCACGATAAGATTATTTTACCCTGCCACTTTCCATGTCATGAGAGATGGTAATGTTCTCCAGCAACAGTTAAAATTGGACAAGATTTCTGTCTAGCATGCACATCTTCAGGGAGACCATCCTCCTCCCTGAAACGTGCCCCTTGGTCGCAGTTGATGGAGGCAGACATTACCTATAATTCAAAGGATTCTTAACTTCTTGTGATCATGAGAGCAAATTCAAATTAAAATCTGGCCTCCATATAAGAAAGTGGGTTAGTCATAAAAATCATCATTTCCAATTTCTAACCAAGTCATTGGAGTGGCCAAAACTAACCAGCATGAGACAAAGTTTCATCGTAACATGTTGCGTTCACATGTAACCAAGGAAACCAGTAATATGGCAGCCAGTTGCCTTGTAAAAAGAATGTATTTAAGATCTAGTGACGATGGTATTTTTATCCTTTCCTTCCTGCTGCTTGGAGGTGCCAGATCTGTCATAATCAGTTATATTTTAGGGAATATATTTATTACCTGTATGCATGTTTGATCCATATTTTCAATTTGGATCACTGCTATTGGATAATTGAGCTGTATCAATGTAAATTGGTTAATTTTTAGATCCCTGTCACCTGGCAGGTGTTTAAATCTGTATACGAATTATTAAACAGATTTATTTTACTAATACATTGAAATATGTCCCTCTTTCCTGTAGCTTTACTGCCATGTGGAAGGCTTTGAGCACTGCACCATCCTCCTCACTAACATGTCTGAACTGCATCCAACTTCATCCGTCATTTTCCTGCTTCTGGTCAGATTTATATGCAGACTTCTGACATGTTTCCGTGTTTCTGTGTGTTTGGAATTACAGCAGCAAGAAGGGAGCCGCTGCCCGCCGCAGAAAGTAGGTCGGCCCAGCCTGAAACTGCTCCCGAAACTAACTGCGAACGTCACGGAAACACACCTGGTGAAGCAACACTCGCTGTGGCGAAGTTCGTAGCTTCGAAGAAACTAGTAATGCTGAGGTTTACCCCGTGGTTACCCAACCACGTCCTGACCCGTCCAGCCAGGAGCCTTTAGCTGCTGCTGTTCAGTAGGAATCAAAACAATTAAACTTACTCGCCGTCACGCTTCCTCGCCCTCCACTGTTTGGTTCTCAGTATTTTTGTAAATAAAGTGTGACTCTTCAAGCCATGTCTGTAGATCTGTTGTTATTCAGAAAATCAATAAAGTTACATATTTTTAGATGTGCAATTTTAAAGTCATTTGTTCAACACAGTTAAAGGCACAGCTGAATTTAGCTCTCAGGAGGCTCAAAATATGTAAAAAAACAAACCAAATATATATATATTTTAAAGAAATTAAAATCCACTACAGCTCCAGATTTAATTTATATACATGATTTGAAAATATTATGAAAATTAGGGTCTAAACAGTTCAAAAGATCTTCAGTAACTTATTCAAAGTTTTGCACATTAGATGTGGAAAAAAATATTTTTTCTTTTTGTTCAGAAAACGTAATTATGTTTATTTTGTTAACCTGAATGAAAAGGATTCTGCATGGAGTGTTTTTCTTTTTTGCTTAAAGAATCGATGTGGATGAGAGGTGGGGTGAGACTTGATTAGGGAGTTCTGTAGTGGTTGGCCACTGTCGCTGCAAGCTATCCACACTGTCACTTCTCTGTCTTAATTCCAAGATGGTTGGCTCTCTGACGCCCTCTTCTGGCTCAGGTCCCCAAGTATTTGCCTGGTTTAGCTGTTGGCAATCAATCAGCATTCAACAACCCACCACCTGAAATCAATCAATCAATCTATCAATCTATCTATCTATCTATCAATCTATCTATCTATCTATCTATCTATCTATCTATCTATCTATCTATCTATCTATCTATCTATCTATCTATCTATCTATCTATCTATCTATCTATCTATCTATCTATCTATCTATCTATCTATCTATCTATCCATCCATCCATCCATCCATCCATCCATCCATCCATCCAGGTCTGTTAAACTTGGGTTACCTCTAAAACATGCAGGGTAAACCGGTGCTTTTTTGACTTCCTGTGAACTGCCATCTTGAATTTATGTTCATATTCAACATTTTTTTCACTGAGTGCCTTTTTCTCTAACCAGTTCCAGGCTAAGCCTTCTGAATTCTTGATATCAAAATATAACATTTTCTTTGAAAAACTGTGAGTGTGATACATTTTGCTGCTCCCAGTAAAACAATAACAGACTGAATTAGTGACGATAAATTCAATTTGTTTGTTTTCTTGTGATGAGAATGTTTATCCATGCTGAAAACAAAATGAATTCATTTTCATTTGCTAAACTAAATAATGTGTCATTTCTGTCTTTGATCACATGATGGTGGTGTTGATCTGAGCTGATGAGTGTGGTTCAGGTTGTTCTCCATTTATTACCTCCACCAAGGTGGAGGTTATGTTTTGGGATGGTAGAAAGAACAACTGATTAGATTTTGGGGGTGATTTGGATCATCGCCTGGGTTGAATTTTTTTAAACACCAGAACCGCCAACTTTGCATTACGCCCTAGAACCGACAAAGGGGGTCATTTTAACATTGTGCTGATGCAGCATTTCAGTGATAACGGTGGCGTTTACAGAGGCCAGTTTGTTTCATCCTTTAAACTTTTTCATCCCGGGGTTCCCGGGGTGTGCGGCTGGAACATCGGGGTGTTCCAGCCGGGGGGGGCTGGTCCTCCTAGGCATGGTGCAAGCCCTCTGCCTTTGGGGAGTGGGACGGCTGCCTCTGGGTTCCTGGGGCCCTGGGCCCTTCACTTGGGCTGCCCTGGGTGGCCGGTCCCTGGCGGGGCCGGCGGCTGCCGATCTTGGCCCACTGGGACCTGTGCCCCTAGACCGTGGGGGGCTCTTGCTGGGGCTCTCCTCTGCCGCCCTTCGGATGGGGCTGGAGTCGTCTTCGTGGTGGGGTAGCTTGGGTTAGTGCTCCAGGGCTGCTTTCATGATATGTCTTTTTGATTTGGTTATTATTTAAAAATTCTCAATGACTGGCAGCTCTGTTTGTTTTTTGTGTGTGTTTTTGTTTTTTGTAAAAGTTGTAGGAAATTTTCTGGTGTGTTCATGTACAGGTGTAACAGCTTGTTGTCTGGTGATGGTGTGGATTGAAGGGTTGTTGCCTTCTGTCTGTGATCTTTTTGTCTCCTTTCTTCTTTCCCTTTTGCTTCTTTTTGCTATTTTCCATCTTTTTCTGTCCCCCCGGTCAGGTCCAGCAAGATTACATAGATTCTATGATTCAAAGTAAATAAATAAATAAATGAATCAGATTATCAAGAGGAGCCTTACCCATAGGCCTCCCCTTGACAGAGCAAATTTGTTCAGCACGATACAGCAACCAGATTATCATTTTGCTGCTATGATGCTGGACAGGACAAGTTAAAAAAAAAAAAAAAAAAAAAAAAAAATTTTTCATCCATCAGAAGGCAAAACTACAACAAATAAATAATTATTTGATTAGCATGCTTACTTTGGGCTTGTATTTCAAATAGAAAATGCCAAATACTTACAAGCTTACAGCATTCACTTATCAGCTGACATATAACAAAGCTAAATTATTTTTATCCATTTTTGGGAGAAAGGGATTTTGCCATTAAGAGTTTCTAACTCATCAGATAATGCCCAGAATCATAGGCAAAAAATAAAATAAAATAAAATAAAATAAAATAAAATAAAATAAAAAATTAAATTAAATTAAATTAAATTAAATTAAATTAAATTAAATTAAATTAAATTAAATTAAATTAAATTAAATTCCAAGATGACATCATGGTAGATGTTATAATGTGACATTGTTTGGCCCGGATCACGTTGATATTCTGGTGATCCAGAAGGTTTATGGGGGTACTGGGTGGGCTGTTGGGCCTTTTGGGGTTTTTCCCAGGTGAGTGACTGAACGGCTCGGTGGAGGTCTACACTCTCTGGGTGCTTCTAGTTGAAAAGTGAATCAAACTTTGAGTAACACATGGTGCTGGGAGGAAAGAGGGGGTTTTTTAGACCTTCTTATGTCTTTAAAAGAATTAATGATGAGGAGACACATCAACTCAATCTAATTCAAAGAGACTAAAAAACGCTAAAATCATTAAATACATGAAATTTAAGTTTGTAATAAAAATAATAAATAAACCAAAATAAATAAGATAAAACTATATATTTAAATAAAGAAAGAAATTAAAAAATCTGATTATCAAGAGGAGACTTATATGATAAAGCTCCCCTTATAAAAGCAAATTTGTTCAGCACAACACAGCAGCCAGACCATCGTTCTACTTGCTACAAACAAAATAATAATAATAATAATAATAATAATAATAATAATAATAATAGTAGTAATAACAATAATAATAATAATAATAATAATAGTAATAACAATAATAATAATAATAATAATAATAATAATAATAGTAATAATAATAATAATAATAATAATAATAATAATAGTAATAATAATAATAATAATAATAATAACAATAATAATAATAATGATAATAATAGTAATAACAATAATAATAATAATAATAATAATAATAATAATAATAGTAATAATAATAATAGTAATAACAATAATAATAATAACAGTAATAATAATAATAATAATACTAATAGTAATAACAATAATAATAATAATAATAATAATAATAGTAATAATAATAATAATAATAATGATAATATAATAGTAATAACAATAATAATAATAATAGTAATAACAATAATAATAATAATAATAATAATAATAGTAATAACAATAATAATAATAATAATAATAATAATAATAATAATAATAGTAATAATAATAATAATAATAATAATAATAATAGTAATAATAATAATAATAATAATAATAAAAATAATAGTAATAACAATAATAATAATAATAATAATAATAATAATAGTAATAACAATAATAATAATAATAATAATAATAGTAATAATAATAATAATAATAATAGTAATAATAATAATAGTAATAATAATAATAATAATAATAACAATAATAATAATAATAATAATAATAAGAATAACAATAATAATAATAATAATAATAATAGAATAGAATAGAATAGAATGCCTTTTATTGTCATTATACACATGTACAACGAGATTAAGCCATCCCCAGTGTCAGTGCAGAGAGAGCAGTATAGAAATAAATAATAAATAAAAGATCTAAGGTATAAAATATTTACAGAAATAAAACAGATGTGCACACTCTAGTTATTTGCAGATATAAGTATGATGTCTATGTCTGAAAAAAAATATATATTGCACGTTCAAAGTATTATTGCACGGATCATGATATGTTGTACATGTCATGTGACAGAATGTATTGCACATATGTTGTTAGTGTCCAGCGTATTTCAGATTTGAAGTCCTACAGGAGTTCAGGGCAGTTATTGCTTTTGGAAAGAAACTGTTTTTGAGTCTGTTTGTTTTAGTCCTGCTGCACCTGTAGCGCCTCCCAGAGGGCAGCAGGGCAAACAGATCAGAGCCAGGGTGGGAGCTGTCATTTATGATGTTTCTGGCTCTGCTGAGGCAGCGGGAGGTGTAAATGTCCGTCAGGGAGGGGAGAGGGCAGCCAATGATCTTCTGTGCTGTCTTTACCACTCTCTGTAGCCTCTCCTTGTCTGCTACAGTGCAGCTGCCGTACCACACTGTGATGCAGTATGTCAGCAGGCTCTCAATGGATGAGCGGTAGAAGGTCAGCAGCAGGTTGGAGTTCAGTTGGTGCCTCCTGAGGACTCTCAGGAAGTGTAGCCGCTGCTGAGCCTTCTTGGTGATTGACGTGATGTTCTCTGACCAGGAGATGTCGGCCGAGATGATGACGCCAAGAAACCTGATGGTGTGGACCCTCTCCACACACTCGCCATTTATGTAGAGGGGGGCTGGGTCTGTGCTGAACCTCCTGAAGTCGATGATGATCTCCCTGGTTTTCTTGGTGTTGAGAGCGAGGTTGTTCTCAGAACACCAAGCAGCCAGCTTCAGGATCTCCTCCCTGTAGGCAGCCTCATCACCCCCGGAGATGAGTCCGACCACTGTAGTGTCGTCAGCGAACTTGACGATGAGGTTGTCATTGTGGGCCGGCCTGCAGTCATGGGTGTAGAGGCAGTACAGGAGGGGGCTCAGCACACAGCCCTGTGGGGAGCCGATGCTCAGCATGCGGGTGGAGGAGACGTGGGGACCTAGTCTCACAGTCTGGGGTAGTAATAATAATAATAATAATAATAGTAATAATAATAATAATACTAATACTAATAGTAATAACAATAATAATAATAATAGTAATAATAATAATAATAATAATAATAATAATAATAATAATAATAATAATAATAATAATATAATAGTAATAACAATAATAATAATAATAGTAATAACAATAATAATAATAATAATAAT